>NW_027212099.1:0-54308 GCF_036971445.1 Narcine bancroftii | reverse complement strand
TAGAAAAAATAACATATTGGTTAAGAAATAATATTGAAATATTCGAACAAGTATAGGAGCCTTACATTAAATACAATAGCGAAAACCTACCGGGGACAAACATTACCTAAGTTGATGGAAGGAGAAGGAAAGAAAAGAATGGACTCAGTAGAATTTCTGGTGTAATTTTGTTGAAGGACAACATTGTCTGACTGGATTAATGCAACCTAGATTGTATACCTAAAATGGATGAGAGGGGGGGTGGGGGGGTGGTTTGGGAGGAAAGGGGGGGGGAGAAAAAGTCACTGTATATGTGTGAAAAAGAAATTGTGTATATCATGGCTAATGTGATTTATGGTGTGAAAAATAAAAAAAATTAAAAAAAAAAAAAGTCAAGTTATTGCCATCTCTGGTACCCTGCTTGCTTTTTCACATAGAACAGAAGAAATGCCAGGTCCATGGTGAGTCCTTTTAAACAGCAAGCCAGCTTCCTGAAGCAAAAGAGGCGAGACACGTAGCACAGCAGTATGGCAACCTCTTTAGACTGGTCCTGCATCAAATGCTCCACCTCTGATACTACCCATCTTGACAGATCAAAGCCATTCAAGTTTAGACCCCCCCCACATCAGCTTTCAATGCGTTCACATAGCGCTCAAAAGGCAGATAATACCCAGCTTTCCAACGCTTTGTAAAAGGGATATAAATTTAAACGAATTTAAATATCAGGACTTTATTCCCTAGAGCATAGACAAATGAGATTTGATAGAGGTATACAAAGTTATGAGTAAATGTAAGGTTTTTCCCCACACGGTGAAATACAAACCAAAAGCCATGGGTTAAGGGTGAAGCAGGAGAACTTCTTCACTCAGAGAGTGGTGGAAGTGTGGAACGAGCTCAATTTTAACATTTTAAAATTTGGACAGGTACATGGATGGGAAGGGGAGGGAACGATACAGGCTGGGTGCAGGTCAGTGTGACTAAGTAGACTGCAGGACCTATTTTTGTGCTGTTATGTTCCATCATTCTATCAAGAGGTACATGAACTACAGCCATGCAGTAATTAAAACCAGCAAATCTAAGTTCAAGAGCAGTACATTTCCAACAGCTATCAGGCTCTTGAACCTCCCGTGTGACACGAATCATACACTGCTTCGTCAACACAAAATGACCTGTGTACACTTTTGCAGTCACTTTCTTTCAGTACTATACAATCTGACATTTATTATCTATCTTTTGTTTATATCATTTTTAATTTTTTTAAATCATTTTTTATTTTTCACACTATAAACCATATTGATCATTCCTTCTTAAATATATAGTGTCGTTTTCCCCCCCTTCCCTCCTCCCCTCCCTCCCTCCCTCACCTCCCCTCCCATTTATTTAAAGTTCAGAATATAAGATACATTAAACTCGTTAAACAATGTTGTCACTCAATAAAAATAAACAAGAAATTCCACTGAGTCCAGTTCTTTTCATTATCTTCTCCTTCTGTCATTTTAGGTGGTAGATGTCCACGGTAGGTTTTCTCTATTGTGTTTCATGTATGGCTCCCATATTTGTTCAAATATTGTAATGTTATTTCTTAAATTATATGTTATTTTTTCTAATGGAATACATTTATTCATTTCTATATACAATTGTTGTATTCTCAAGTTATCTTCTAATTTCCAGGTTGACATATATATTTTTTTGCTACAGCTAGGGCTATCATAAATCTTTTTTGTGCTCCATCCAAATCAAGTCCAAATTCTTTGTTTTTTATATTACTTAGGAGGAAGATCTCTGGGTTTTTTGGTATATTGCTTTTTGTGATTTTATTTAGTATCTGGTTTAGATCTTCCCAAACTTTTTTCACTTTCTCACATGTCCAAATTGCATGAACTGTTATTCCCGTTTCCTTTTTACAGCGAAAACATCTGTCTGATACTGTTGGGTCCCATTTATTTAACTTTTGAGGTGTAATGTATAGCCTGTGTATCCAGTTATATTGTATCATACGTAACCTCGTGTTTATTGTATTTCTCATGGTTCCGGAGCATAGCTTCTCCCATGTTTCATTCTTTATGCTTAGATCTTGTTCCCATTTTTGTTTGGTTTTACCATTTGTTTCCTCGTTCTCCTTTTCTTGTAGTTTAATATACATGTTTGTTATAAATGTTTTGATTATCATTGTGTCTGTAATCACATATTCAAAATTACTTCCCTCTGGTAACCTCAGACTGCTTCCCAATTTGTCCTTCAAGTAGGATTTCAGTTGGTAGTATGCCAACACTGTATCTTGAGTTATATTTATCCTTCATTTGTTCAAAGGATAGTAATTTATTTCCTGAAAAGCAACTTTCTATTCTTTTGATCCCTTTTTTCTCCCATTCTCTAAAGGAAAGGTTATCTATTGTAAAAGGGATTAGCTGATTTTGCGTCAGTATTAGTTTTGGTAGTTGGTAATTTGTTTCATTCCTTTCTACATGAATTTTCTTCCTAATGTTGAGCAGATGATGCAATACCGGAGAATTCCTACGTTGTACCAAATTTTCATCCCATTTATATATGTTCAGGTATCTTCTCTCCTATTTAATCTAGTTCTAATCTAGTCCAATCTGGCTTTTCCCTTGTTTGATAAAAATCTGATAGGTATCTTAATTGTGCGGCTCTAGTTTGGTAGTTGTAAGCCTCCTTGTTTATACCATTCTATTAATTTATCTAGTGCTATTCTTGGTTTCCCCCCTTTCCATAAAAATTTCCTTATTATTTTCTTTACCTCCTTGAAAAATTTCTCTGTTAAGCGTATTGGTATTGTCTGAAATAGGTATTGTATCCTTGGGAAAATGTTCATTTTAATACAGTTTATCCTTCCTATCAGTGTTAGTGGTAAATCTTTCCAATGCTCTAAGTCGTCTTGTAATTTTTTCATTAGTGGATAATAATTGAGTTTATATAGATGGCCGAGGTTTTTAGTTATTTGTATACCTAGATATCGCATTGCTTGCGTTTGCCATCTGAATGGTGATTCTTTCTTAAATTTTGAGAAATCCGCATTATTCATTGGAATTGCTTCACTTTTATTTGCGTTAATCTTGTACCCCGGCACTTCTCCATATTCCTTCAATTTGCTATGTAATTCTTTTATTGATATTTCTGGTTCTGCTAAGTATATTATAACATCATCTGCAAATAGACTGATTTTATATTCCTTGTCTTTTATATTTATCCCTTTTATTTTATTTTCTGCTCTTATCAGTTCTGCTAATGGTTCTATGGCTAATGCGAACAATAAAGGATAGTGGGCATCCCTGCCTTGTTGATCTGCTTAAGTTAAATTGTTTTGATATATATCAATTTACTGTCACTTTCGCCAATGGCCCCTTATATAATGCTTTAATCCAATTAATATATTTCTCTGGTAAGCTGAATTTTTGTAATACTTTGAATAAATAATTCCATTCTACTCTGTCAAAGGCCTTCTCTGCGTCTAAAGCAACCGCTACTGTTGGAGTTTTATTTCCTTCTACTGCATGAATTAAGTTAATAAATTTACAGATATTGTCTGTTGTTCGTCTTTTTTTAATAAATCCAATTTGGTCTAGATTTACTATTTTTGGTACATAGTCGGCTAATCTGTTTGCTAATAGTTTAGCTATTATCTTATAATCTGTGTTAAGTAAAGATATTGGTCTATATGACGCTGGTGTAAGTGGATCTTTCCCTGTCTTTGGTATTACTATAATTATTGCTGTTTTACATGACTCTGGTAAGCTTTGTGTTTTATCAATCTGGTTGATTAATTCCAGAAGGGGAGGAATTAATAAATCTTTAAATGTTTTATAGAATTCTATGGGGAATCCACCCTCTCCTGGTGTTTTATTGTTCGGTAGTTTTTTTTATTTTCTCCTGTATTTCTTCTATTTCAAATGGTTTTGTTAATTTATTTTGTTCCTCTGTTTGTAATTTCGGTAGTTCAATTTTAGTTAAAAATTCATCTATTTTATCTTCTTTCCCTTCGTTTTCAGTTTGATATAGTTGGTCGTAGAATTCTCTGTTTTCATTAATCTCCGTTGGATTATATGTGATTTGCTTGTCTTTTTCCTTAATGCCAATACCATTCTCTTAGTTTGTTCTGTCTTAAGCTGCCATGCTAGAATTTTGTGCGTTTTTTCTCCTAGTTCATAATATTTCTGTTTTGTCTTCATTATATTCTTCTCCACCTTATATGTTTGTAGTGTTTCATATTTTATTTTTTTTATCTGCCAATTCTCTTCTTTTAGTTGTGTCTTCCTTCATTGCTAATTCTTTTTCTATATTTGCTATTTCCCTTTCCAACTGTTCTGTTTCCTGCTTGTAGACCTTCTTCATCTTAGTTACATAACTTATTATTTGCCCTCTGATGAACACTTTCATTGCATCCCATAGTATAAATTTATCTTTCACTGATTCCGTATTTATTTCAAAGTACATTTTAATTTGTCGTTCAATTAATTCTCTAAAATCCTGCCTTTTAAGTGGCATGGAGTTTAATCTCCATCTATACATTCTTGGTGGGATGTCCTCTAACTCTATTGTCAATAACAGGGGTGAATGGTCCGATAATAGTCTAGCTTTATATTCCGTTTTCCTAACTCTCTCTTGCATGCGAGCTGATAACAGGAATAGGTCTATTCTTGAGTATGTTTTATGTCTACCCAAATAATATGAATATTCCTTTTCCTTTGGGTGTTGTTTCCTCCATATATCCAAAAGTTGCATTTCTTGCATCGATTTAATTATAAATTTGGTTACTTTGTTCTTTCTGTTAATTTTTTTTCCAGTTTTATCCATGTTTGAATCCAAATTAAGATTGAAATCCTCTCCTAATCGTATGTTCCCTTGCGTGTCTGCTATCTTCAAAAAGATATCTTGCATAAATTTTTGATCTTCTTCATTAGGTGAATATACATTGAGTAAATTCCAAAAATCCGAATATATCTGACATTTTATCATTACATATCTCCCTGCTGGTTCTATTATTTCCTCTTCTATTTTGATTGGTACATTTTTACTGATTAATATAGCTACTCCTCTAGCTTTTGAATTATATGATGCTGCTGTTACATGTCCTATCCAATCTCTCTTTAATTTCTTGTGTTCCACTTCAGTTCAGTGTGTCTCTTGTATGAATGCTATATCAATTTTTTTTTCAGTAAATTTAAGTTTCTTCCTTTTGATTTGGTTATGTATTCCATTAATATTTAAAGTCATATAGTTCAACATAGCCATTTCATACTTTGTTTATCTTTCCTTTCCGTTTTCTCATCATCACCTTTCCTTCTTATCCATTTCTGCTTTCTTTTTTTGAACACATTATAAGACAACATTTCTAAAACTTAAAATATTTCCATTATTCTCCTATCTAAAATTCCTTTAACCCCACTATCCCCTCCCCTTCCTGAGTTGCCCTTTGTCCCTTGTCGGGCAACCACATCTCCCCTCTCCATTTGAATTTGCGAAATCACTTGCAAGCGTCAGCTGATTTCGCAGTGACCGTAACTCTTCCCCACCCAGCCTCCCCAGAAATGATTTTAATCTTCATATATAACAAAGGTCACTCTCTTAATTCCCTCCTTACTTCCTTTCTTCCCTTACTTTCCCTTCTTAGGTCTTATCTATACTCTATTTTTTTTTAAATATACATACACATATATAGTTTGTGGTCATTTTTGTTCTCGTTACATGTCTTCATCTCTCTGTCTGTTTTGTAGTTGTTCTACAAATTTTCGTGCTTCCTCCGGATCCAAGAATAGTCTGTTTTGCTGCCCTGGAATAACTATTTTAAGTACCGCTGGGTACTTTAACATAAATTTATATCCTTTTTTCCATAGGATCGTTTTTGCTGTATTAAACTCCTTCCTCTTCTTCAGGAGTTCAAAACTTATATCTGGAGAGAAAATTTTTTTTTGACCTTTGTATTCCAGTGGCTTTTTGTCTTCTCTTATTTTCCTCATTGCTTTCTCCAATATATTTTCTCTTGTTGTATATCTTAGGAATTTTACTAGAATGGATCTTGGTTTTTGTTGTGGTTTAGGGGCTAATGTTCTATGTGCCCTTTCTATTTCCATTTCTTCCTGTAATTCTGGTCTTCCTAGGACCCTGGGGATCCATTCTTTTATAAATTTTCTCATATTCTTGCCTTCTTCATCTTCCTCAAGGCCCACTATCTTTATATTGTTTCTCCTATTATAGTTTTCCATTATATCTATCTTCTGAGCTAACAGCTCCTGTGTCTCTAACTTTTTTATCAGATTCTTCTAATTTCTTTTTCAAGTCATCTACTTCCATTTCTATGGCAGTTTCTCGTTCTTCCACCTTGTCCACTCTTTTCCCTATATCTGACATGATCATCTCTAATCTATTCATTTTTTATTTTGTACTTTTTACTCTTCTTTTTATTTCACTGAATTCTTGTGATTGCCATTCTTTTATTGATTCCATATATTCTTTAAAAAAATATATATATCCATGTACTTGCCGTTCCCTTCTTCTTCCATTTCTCTGTGTTCTTCCTCTTCTTCTTCTGAGTCCACTCCAGGATCTGTGTCCTTTACCTCTGTCTCTTCTGGTTTTCTTGTTGAGTTGTTTGTTTTATCTTGTTGAGTATTTTTGGTCTTCTTATTTTTATTAGAGGTGTCTTGCTGCTGGTCTTCTTCCTCTGGGTTGGTCATCTGTTGTTTCTTTGATTTCTTTTTACTCTCTTCTTTCTTGTTCTCGTTATTTTCTATGTTCTCCTCTTGCTGCTTTGTTGTGGTTGTCAATTTCAGCTGTGGAGATCGACTCCTCAGCTAGTCCCCCCTCCCATCAGTGTTCTTTTTGTCTTGCGCATGCGCGGTTGTGCACTTTTGTTTGGCTCCGCGAGCCATTTTTGTAGTCCCGAGCTTGGGGCTTCAACTGACCTGAGGGAGTGGGGTTCTCTCTCCACAGCGGGCCTCCTTGGACAGGTAAGGCCTTCACCTTCTTCCGACGTCTTTTCTTCTTCTCTTCTTCCCGTTGCTTTTGGCTTTTCTTTCTTCGCTGCCATTTTCTCCACACCTTTATTTTCACTTTATTTTAGTTTTTGTGCCTTTGTTTTTTCTCTTTTTTTTTTAAACTTTGCCGGAGAGGGCTGGAGTTCCCCGACCGGCCACTACTCCATCACGTGACTCCTCCATATCATTTTTAATTTAATGTATACTAGGTTTTGTTGATGAAGCACATGTTTTTCTGCAACAAGTAAGAATTTTGGTTTATTATGTATATTGTACAATGTGTACAATAATAAACTCAACACCAATAGGGCGGCATGGCTAGCGTCAAGGTTAGTGCAATACTTGCAGCGCCAGTGACCCATGTTCGAATCTGGCACTGTCTTTAAGACATTTCTACGTTCTCCCTGTTTCTGAGTGGGTTTCCACCGGGTGCACCGTTTTCCTTCCACTGTCGAAAACGTACAGGGTTGTCAGTTAATTGGGCATCACGGGCTTGTGGGCAAGAAGGGCCTATTACTGTGCTGTATTTCTAAATTACTATCAAGTTACTCAACCACCATCAATACATTTGGACTGTTGGTCCAGAGGCACAATATTACAACAGATAGCAAAATCAATTTTGGATCAAGGAGTTGGCAACTACAAAACTGAAGATTGTGATTAAAAATTCATGCTAGTTCATTAATGGCCTTCACAAGTGAAACTTAGGCTAAATCTAAAACTATTAAACTATCAACAAAGTATCTCTACTACTTCATGGAATGAGTAACTAGTCCAGGACAATGAATACAACACCCACATTTTGCAAATAGAGGACTCGAAGTTTGATCCCTAAAAGCAGACTGTCGCAGATTGGCTGCATTAATGCAGTGGTCAAATTACCATGGGGTCAAATCCAAATCCACAATTCCAGACCAGTACGAAGAATGTGCTGCACTCAAGTGGAGTCAATATAACAGGTGCATCAGTCATGATCACAGCTTGCTCCACACATTATACTTGCTGCATTTCCTATACTCCACAAGCTCCCAAATGCTCACAAAGCATAAAAGTTTCCATGGAAACGGAAATAACTTTCTCTCACTCACCTAGACTTAAGTCGCTGAATGGCAAGATGAACGGATTCCAAATTTTGTGATTATGCCTACAAGTTACACAAAATAAGCATTCAATTGCTCGAATAGCCTTGACGCATATCACCTTTCTCTCCAATCGTCTGATGTTTCTTACTGTTCAGTTAATCTAGATGCATAGACAGACGACAAGACAAATGGCCTGCAGCTCTTCTGCACCCTGCACAAAGCTTCTGATGCCAAAGTTACCTCATCCCATCAATACAAGTTTCCAATTCCTTCTTCAAGTGTCTTCCCTGAATGGAATCTGCAAGACTTACCTCAATTACCTCATGGAAGTTATCACTCTGGATTAAAATAAAAATGATCCTTCTGAATTCCCTGCTGGTTACGTTAACGCTTTGGACTCCATGCCCTGGTTTTTCAGGACTACCAACGACCACATATACTCCGTGTCCCAGTTTTCTGGGACTGGTTTTATACCTAATTACATAATGTACTTTAATACTGTCAAGATTTACCCATGGATCCAGTCTGGAGTATATGACACAAGGTTAAAAATGGCCAGAGTCCAAAGGGTTAAACAATTTATATTTTGGACCACAAGGTTTCACACAATTTCCTCACGTGGAAAGAACGCTCTCAGGCAAAGAATAGCTGGAGGAACTCAGCATGTCAGACAGCACCCATGGGTAGAAATGGCCAGTCAACATTTCTGGTTGGGATCCTTGATGAAGACAAATGGAAAATGGCTGATAAGATATTGTTTTTAATTTTAAACTTTAAGTTTAGTTTATCAAGTCCTTAAGTTTAAATATTGCTACTGAAATCCCTTAGGGTTCTTTCTTACCCCAGTTTCAGCTTGTTATAATCGTATTATCTTCCACATTCTCCTTGACAATCCTTCCAGTGGAATGTGGAAACCATACGTGCTTTAAATGTACCATACAAATCTAATTCCGAATCCTTTGCCTAAGAAAATCAGCACTTTCCTTAGTATCAAAACAGCTCCTCTTTATCCTCTACTTCTCTCAAGTGTTGATATCTTACCTTCAATGTCACCCTTAAAGAGTTCCTCTGTGCCGAACTTGAGGATGTCATCCAGCTCCTGTTTGCTCATGCTCCCAGTCTTGGAGCCAAGACCAGGCCGGACCACGAGGTGAGTAAGCATCATCTTCCTCTTGGCCACTTGCGTTATCCTCTCCTCAACGGACGCTCGAGTGACAAACCGATAGATCATCACTTTGTTTGCCTGGCCAATGCGGTGAGCTCGGCTGAAAGCCTGCAAAGCAAAAAGCACTTAAAATAAATTGTTTAAAAAACGTTCAGTCTCTTTGAACCCCAAGTGTTATGTGCATACATTCCCATCACTGTACATTGTTACATACTCTATTTACATATTATGGCACCCTATCATAACTCTCCCCTCTGATGTTTGAAGGGTTTCCCCTCGGTCAGCCCCAACAATGTCTGGTAACAGAGGGATTCTAGACTGTATCCTTCCTCATAGTCCTTGTGCCCTTGTGTGGCTGTGCCAAGCATCAGCATGTATTCCTGCAGGTTGTAACGTGTCAGCTAGCAGCATTCTCTCACTGACATCTCCGTGTGCCGACCAAAGCACGTCTTTCACGGAGTTGATGGTCTTCCAGCAGTTCTGGATGTTCCCTGGAAACAGCACATAAATCAGAGTCCTCTTGTCACACTGCTGCTGAGGATGAACTATGACAAGGACCCTTCCATTCTTCTGCACACTCTCTGCAAATCTTCATTCTGCAAAAAGGTGGGTGACTGTCTCCACTCCACCACAGTATTCTCAGACATATGCATTGTGGGTGACTTTCCAGTTGTAAAGGAAGGATTTGACCAGGAGGGCTCCTCTCACCACCAGTCAGACCAGAACATGGAGCATCAAATTCAGGGCTCTGGCCAGAATGACAGCATCAATTAAACCTCATTACAAGGAGACTGGAAAGCCTTCATCCCTGGACTCCTACTTAACTGTGGTTCAGCTGGATCTCATTTACAGAAATCTTTTGATCTCAACCATGTAACTTTCACAACTTATAGAGGGTAGTCAGAAGGGGAAAAGCAGAAAGAGTAATCATGTCACAGCCCAACAAAGGGCATCAACTTGAAATGAGAAAGCTCTCTCTTTGGACGTTGAAAGCAAGGAGGATGGCCTTCGGGCTCAAGACAATATTCACCAACTGGAATGTTGGGCAAGCAATGTCAGATGGAATTTAATACCAGAAAAAATGCAAGCTATTGAAAGGTCTAATTCAGGGCAGCAGGGGGAGGTCAACAGGATGACAGCTCAGCGACCAGGATTCAAAACTGGCTCTGTCTGTATGGATTTCCTCCAAGTGCTCCCTTTTCCTTCCACCATCCAAAATATACAGAGTTAATTGGGCAGCATGGGGTTCATGGGCTGGAAGGGGGCCCTTCGACCATGATGTACCATTAACAATCTTTAAAAAGTTATCATTAATTGGCTGAAAGGGGTCCTGAGAAACAGAGACATAGACCAAAGGACCCCTAAAGTTGATAGCTCAAATAGACAAGATAGTAATGGTGGCATATGAGATACCTGATAAGGTAGTTTGGCCCACATGTTAACAATGTTGGCAATGCGTGCATGTGATTTTTTTTTAAATAACACAACAGTTTCCGGCCATTGAAACCCAAGTTGCCCAATTATACGCAGTTAATCTTTGGAGGCTGGGAGGAAACCAGAGCACCAGGAAAAACCCACGTACCTTCAAGTCAGCAGTAGATTCAAACCTGGGTCACTGGCATGGTAAACGGTCAAGAGAATCGCGCTAATTAAGCTGCTAAGTCTTAATAGTTAAAAGCATGTTCATAAATCTAACCTGGCTAATTTAGCAGAACTGCCAACAAGATGCCAATGGATGGTGCCATACCATACCTGGATATCGTTGTGGGGGTTCCAGTCCGAGTCGAAGATGATAACCGTGTCTGCCGTGGCCAAGTTAATGCCAAGGCCCCCAGCTCTAGTCGACAGCAAGAAGCAAAACTGTATAGCGCCTGGTGCTGAGAATGGAAAATTAGAACAAAGGTTAAGAGAAACCAGAGGATGCAAATGACAGGAATCCTTCCTCAAAAGCAGAAGCATTTACCATTGAATCGATCAATGGCTTCCTGTCTCATTCCACCAGTCACACTCCCGTCGATCCTTTCATACTTGTAGCCCTCGAAGTCCAGGAAGTCTTCCAGCAAGTCCAACATTTTGGTCATCTGCAAAAAAGGAGAATGCTGCTTAGCGACTTGTGGAAGCATCCCAAACAAGGCAATTACAAAAAAATCTTGTAAAGAGCACAGGTTGTCCACAATCAGCATAAACATTTACACAACAGTACAGTATTAACATGTGGATCAATTTCATTTCCCTGCTTATTTTCCCATTTCTAAGTTTGATGGTGATGATATATGAGATTGTGATTAAGACTGTTGTTGGACCAAGAGAATCAGTAAGAAATGCAAGGTAGAAAAATACAGAATCCCCTACTTCAACGCACAAAGCAGATCATGACCTAATTTCTCACCATTTGAAATCTGCTCATGAGGACCTATGCATCCAAGTCACTGAATGTTGACATGCAGGTGCAGTAAATGGCAAGTTAGACTTCACTCACAAGAGGAAGTATGGGGCCTCGATCAGTAATGTAAAAACTGTGGGTCTCTTTATCTAAAAGAATACAAACCCTTGAGGGAGAGCAGCAAAGATTCATTAAACAGCACAATACAAGTTGCTGAGCAGATTGATCCAGATTTCTCTGGAGATCAGAATACAGGCAAATTCATTGAAACTTATAAGGGCTCTAGTAGATGGATGAAGGGAGGGCATTTCCTTGACTCCACCACCCTCAGGGAGAATTCCAGAGACTCTGCTCTGAGAAATTTCTATGCAGCTCAATTTTAAAGGACTAAGCCTGTTATTTTGTATCTAACAAGGGAATGCATTCAAGCACGTCAGAATCCAAGTATATTTTCATAAAATTTATTGTTTTGTGGGAGCATTACAGGTGCAAAATTGCATTTTTTAATAAAAAGAAAAGTGAGGTAGTGTCTGCAGTTCATTGTCCATTCAGACATCTGATGGCAGAGGGGAAGAAGCTGTTTTTGTGCCACTGAGTGTTCACCTTCAGGCTCCTGTACCTCCTTCCTGATGGTAGCAGTGTGAAGAGGGCATGGCCAGGGTGGTGAGGGTCCTTGAGCATAGAGGCTGCTTTCTGAAGACACCTCCTTTTGTAACTGCCCATAAAGGAGCTGGCTGAGTTCACAACTCTCATAGCCTTTTCCTGTCCTTAATATAATCGCTAATATACACGAGTTATGTTAATCCTGGGAACATAACTCATGTATATACATCATTACCTATACTACATCTTATAAATGAAGCATTGATGCACATAGTGTAAATCATAATTCAAAAAGATTGATGGATATTGGCTTTTGTATCTCGACAACCTCCTGAGAAAATGTAGACGCTGCTCCATCTTCCTGACTAATGAGGAAGTGCTACTGGTCCAAGATAGGTCATCTTCTATATGCACACCAAAGAACTTTTTGCTCTCCACTTCCACCACGACACAGCCATTTTTGTGTAAAGGAGAGTGATCAACCTTAGTCTTCCTGAAGCCCTCAGTCCACTTGGTCATTAAATCCTCAATTTATCAATGCATTTAGACCTTCCTGGGCAATACACAGATGTGATATAATACATTACAGTGGCAGCAACCTGGGTTTGAATCTGCCACTGTCCAAAAGGAGTTTGTTTGTTCTCATGTCCACGTGGGTTTCCACCCAAGTTCCAAAGATGCGTTGGGTTAAGTCGGTTGATTGGTCACATGGGTATGATTGGGCGGTGTGAGTTCGTAGGCTGGAAGGGCCCATCGAACGTACTGAATTTCCAAAATTGCAGCAAATCCAATGGAGGGCCCAGGCCCAAACAGTCTACTGCCTTTTATTTACTTTGGATGCTGCGTGACCTGCTGAATTTCTCCATCATTTTTGTCCACTGCATTAGACCCTAGCATTTGCAAATTTTCTTGTTTAACTAGACCCTGCAGTCTCTTTGAAGAACTAGGACACTTAATGTAGCAGTGCAATGCTTTTTATAGCATCAGCGATTGGGACTGTGGTTCAAACCCCACGCTGTAAGGAGTTTGTACATTCCCCGTGTCTATGTGGGTTTTCCCTGGGGGCTCCAGCTTACTGCCACCGTTTGAAACATACTGGGGGGGTATAGGTCAATTGAGGGCAAATTGGATGGCATGGACTTGTGGGCCGAAACGGCCTCTTACCATGTTGTATGTCTAAATTTAATTTGGAAAACTGGAGATTCAGAGATTGCAGATCATCTTGGTAAACATCTGCACACTATGGCACTGGAAGCAAGGAGCTGCTTACCTGGGAGAATATCAGCACCCTGTGCCCTTGCTCCTTCAGCTTTCTTAACATTTTCTGGAGCAGCATCAGTTTTCCGGACGACTTGATTAGCCCGCTGCCTTCATATGCACCATTTGGTAACTTCGCACCTTCCTAAAACAAAAACCAAATAAAACAGACATTCAGAACAACTGGAGTGAAACACAAAAGTCTGCAGACTTTTGAAGTAAAAACACAATTCTGGAAGTCAAACAGTATACTTTATATAGCAAAAATATAGATACATAACCAACATTTTGGGTTTAAGCCTTCATCAAGGAAAGGACAAAATGTAAGCAGCCAGGGGTTTTACTGGATAAGCATCAACAATTTTTTTTCCTCAGGCTCGTAAAGACTATACGAAATTATGAGGAGTACAGATAGAGTAAATGCAAGCAGGCTTTTTCCACTGAGGTTAGGTGAGACAAGAACCAGAGGACACAGGTTAAGGGTGATAAAGGAAATGTTTAAAGGGAAGTTTAGGGAAAACTTCCTCAGAGTGGTGGGAGTGTGAAACCAGCTGCCAGCTGAAGTGGTGAATGTGGACTCAATTTTAACATTTAAGAAATGTGTCTGTGGATTGGAGTGGTAAAACCAAAGTCTGCAGATGGGAGGGACATGGAGGGCTATGGTTTGGGGGCAGAATAATAGTTCAGCATGAAGATGGGCCAAAGGGCCCACCTCTGTGCTGCAGTATTCAATGGTTCTATGCTCTGATCACTGTAAAAGATGACATGCCTGTCATTTTAAAACTACCGTGAAGCCTGCAAGTAAGTTTGATAAAGAAACAAAGCAACTTCTGCTGAGAAGTGGGGTCATAACTGGTGGATGTGGATTGAAATGGTTGAAGACAGCAGTAGAAATGGGGATGGGGCTGGCAGGGAAGATGCTGAAAGAGGTGGGCAATGATGGTGGTGAACTAAGCGGCACTGCTATTCAAAGGCTGAGAGGTTAGAGACAGATTGGGGGTAAGGAGGAAGCAGAAATAACTGGATAACTTTCATAGAGTTGGTGAATCACTGCCTCCTGCTCAGTTTGATTTGATGCAGTCAGTAAATCAATGTGTTCAACCCAGTGTCTAACCATCAGGAGTAAAGCACAAAAGTCTGCAGACACCATGAGTGAAGTATGTACCAGGTATCTATATCTTTGCTATATAAAATACACTGTTGAGTTGCTCCAGCATTGTGCTCTTACTTCTATCCTTATGGATAGAAATAAACCTTTATTTGTGACAGATGCAAATCTAATATGGCTACATTGACAGTTTTTGGTCTTGTTTATCCTTAGAAAACTATTGGAAAGAAATTTTTAATTGGAGCTACGACCCAATCCAATAACTGTTCTTTTCAGGATTATTGACCCAGACATAGGGAGATTTTCTGTACCCGTTTAACAGGTTGTGGCCTTCCCCACATGTTGGCGAGAAGAGCCATCTTATTCAAATGGAAAGATTCTAGGCCTCCAACAGTTTTTCAATGGTTTTCTCTTGCCTAAGTTTAGAAAAAAATTAGATCATGTATTTGATTCATCGGTGAAATTTGAAGCTATGTGGCGACCTTTTATGTCTTATTTTCATTTGATGTAAATGTTTCTAATGCAATTAGTTGTATTTACTCTTCCAGATGAGATATAGTCTTACCTTTGTTTTTTGTTTTACAGTAGGAACCAAACACTACAAAATATACGCAACTCTCGAGATAAGCTGCTCACCTGCTTTTTGTTAGTTTTTTTTCTTTTCTTTAATTAGAGTAGGTTAGTTGGATTTTATATATATATATATTTTGATTTTTTTTTAAATTTTCACTCACTACAGTGGATGGGGGTAACTGAGTTTATACTGTTTGATGTTTTATACATCTTAATGTATAAACATATGTGATATTGTATTTTCAGTTTCATTTCCTTCATTGTACTCACCAATTAAAAAAGGAAAAAGACATACTGGATCACCCACTTACATATTCTGGGGTCAACAATGAATGCTTTTATTAGAAACAAAATCTAGCGATTGATCGATCTCCATGTTGGAATGGAGGAAACTCAACTCAAGTGCTCTCTTTACTTTGGCTTACTGCATCCCATGCTTCACAGATCCAAAGGTTACCTTTGGCTCACAAGGCTGCTCACATCTAGTTCGAGGCTGTGCATTTAAATCCCGCTTCAGAGATTCAAGCTCAAAATCCAGGCTGCTGCCTTCAATCTGAGAATGGACTCTGCGCTCAGATGGGAGTGAATCACTGAAGTCTGCAGATGCTGTGATCGTAGTAAAAACACAGAATTGCTGAGAAGCTGGACGCTGCAAGACCTGTTGAGCTCCTCTGCATTTCTGCGCTTGGATAAAGTGAATGTTGGACGAAATATTAAAACACGGCTCCATTTGTCCTCAATGTGGGGCATAAAGCATTCCAAAGAGAAAGTCTTTCTCCCAAACATCCATGCCAATCTTTATCCTTAACTAGGTTACCAAGTTGGGATTTTGCTGTGCAGTATAATGCATTTTCCAATGCTTTTTCCCCACAGGCAGCTAAGGAACTACACATACTAACCATCAAAGATTCTCATATTCATGAAACAATATTTGTATATATGAATATTTGTCTGCACATGTATTGTTTGCCTGTATGCGAGTTATGTCTGGTTGAGTGTCTGCATGTTTTCCGCAGAGGACCGGAGAACACTGTTTCATCAGGTTGCACTTGTGCAATCAGATGACCATAAATGTGACTTGACAGTGACTGAACTTTAAAACCTATTACATGAAGTACCCAGAGGACATTTCCTTCTTTTCTATTTACCCATGTTGTCATGCACTAAACCCCATTCAGTCATCATTCCTGTGAATGCTTTCACTTCCTAGTCTCAGACCACTGGGTTACCAAGCCTCCTACAATCGAACCCCACACAATTTCATCTCCTCATTGCATGAAACCCTGTTCTTCAATCCAGTAAGTCGAACCACTTGAACCCACCTCAGACTTCAATCACCCAGCTCTGCTCCTTCTTCTCTGGCCAGTACGCTTGAGGAAGGAGACCAGAGCATTGCAGGACAGTGCCAGGAGGTTCATCAGAACAATACTCAAACATGAAGGTTACATTACAAATTCTTGCCTTCTCCAAAGTGCAGAAGACTGAGGAATGATCTGACCAAAGGTATTCAAAACAAAAAGGATTTTGCATGGCAATAAGGTGTAATATTTAAATTGCAGCCAGGATGCAGTTAGGAAATTCCTTTGCATAAAGAGCATCAAAATCTTTCAAGATTGAAATAATCAGAAAGCAGATCAAGTAGTAAATGGATTGCTATTGATTAGATTAAATGGAAGACCAGGCTCCAAGAGTGGGTAAATGGCCTCTGACGTACTTCCCTCTGATTGTTGCATCAGAATTTCCTCTTCCCGCCAACCCACAACCACCCTGAGGCACTTGCTTGTTTTTCTGGAAAGGCTCACAATAGGCAATGCAAGACTCCATTAGTGGGTGTGCGTGTCAACACAAAATGCATAATGCCAGACAGTGCAAAATGGAAGGAAAGAATATGGCAGCCACATACCATGGCAGCCACAGGGAAGAGATAAGGATGGTTACAACATTTCTTCAGATCCATCATGATGTTCAGCAGCGACACTTGATTCCCGCCACCTTTTGAGTTGAGAGCATCAAAGTTCCTTGTCAGAATAAATTTGTAATATTTCCTGCAAACCAGTGAATAGGAAACACATTAGTGTCTCTGATCAGAAGACGATGGCACCTGCAACTGATTGGTAGTACAATGCATGCTAATATAAAATTTGCGTAAAATTCTTAACACGATACTATATAGCGCCAGCAACATGGATTCGAATCCAGCATTGTTCTCCCCGTGTCTGCATGGACTTCCTCCAGGTGCTTCGGTTTTCTCAAACCCTTTAAAAAGTAAGGGGATTGTAGGTTAATTGGGCCGTGGGCTCGAGGGCCAGTTACCATGTAGTATGTCCAAATTTAAATTTAATAATTTAAAGTGCCAGGTCTTGCTTCTGCCCCACACTCTGAAGTAATGTACAGACTGAGCTATTCCACCAGAAGGCAGAGAATAAATACCTGTTTTTTTAAAAAAAATCTCTACACAGACCGACATGAGAAAAGGAACTGAAGTTCAATGAGAAGACTAGCAGGACAGAGTATAGAAGTACAACTTTCATCCTTTTCCCACCAATTCTCTGTTCCCAGCCTGCTCCCACCCATGTCTCCCAGGAATTAGAATTCTAATTAGCAAGGCTGCAATGTATAAAAAGAGACTGATATCTTCCCAGGTGAGGTATACTGGATTGATGTTATGAACATTATGTATTGTTTTGCTTTCTCTGAGACTGTAGAAACCATAGAATGTTGCAGCACACAAACAGGCCATTCAATTCATTTAGTCCACGCCAAACTAATTATTTTACTTCGTCTTAATGACCTGCACTCAGACCATATCCCCCATACTACTCTCATTCATGTACCTGTCCAAATTTTTCTTAAATGTTAAAATTGAAACCATATTCACCACTTCAGCTTGCAGCTCATTCCACACTCCCACCATTCTCTGTGTGAAGAAATTCCCCCTTTCACACCCTTTACCCATGTCCTCTTGTTCTTGTCTCACCAACTTCAGCAAAAAAAGCCTGCATTTACTCTATCTATACGCCTTATCATTTCTTACATCAAATCTCTCCTCTCATGCTCCAGGGAATAAAGTCCTGTTTAATCTTTCCCTGTAACTCTGTTCCTCAAGTGCCCGGCAACATCCTTTTAAATCTCAAAGAATTGCAATTATTCTTAGCAAAGGAAAGGTTAAGGAAAAAAAGAAAAGATTTAGATGTACTTTTAAATTTAAAAATACAGCACAGTAACTGGCCCTTTCTGCCCATGAGCCCATGCTTCCCAATTAACCTACAACCCCAGTACGTTTTGAAGGGTGGGAATAAAGTGGTGCACCTGGAGAAAGCCCATGCAAACACGGGGACAATGTACAAACTCCTTACGGACCACATTGGATTGAAACCTGGGTCGATGTACTACAACAACTTTGCGCTGTAACAGCTATGCGCTAACCGCTATGCTAATCATGCCAGCATTATGTTAACCATGCCGCGTCGGATTTGAAAAGCAGAAAATGTCTTGATCAGCAAAAGTGTTGGTAATAGAGCTGCCATTTTTGTAAAGTATCCTGATGAAACACTTTAAATACAGCAGGTTCTTATTATTTGGAATGCAGTGAAAGGACGATGGGAACAAATACAACAATTAACTTGAATGGGAATTAGATGCTGACTCAAGATAAGGTTGGCTGGATATCACATTCACAGAAACACAGCTGACCAATGGTGAAAGATCTGTAACAAGTGATTCAATGTCAGGCAAGAAAGGGAATAACATTCACTCTCCTTAAGCTCTGAACTGTCCAGGAAGCCACATGGATTCGAAAGCAAAATAAACCAACATTCCACTCTGATCAAAAATTCTGCAGCTGCTAAAAATATGAATAAAAAAAATACTCAGAAGTCGGGCAGCTTTTGTGGAGAGAGAAACAAACCAATGACATTTCATCAAAACTGAAAGATGTAAGAAATGAAAATAAATTGATTAAGATTCTGGAAACTTGAATCAAAAAAAAAAATCAGAAAATGGCAGCATCCTGTGGAAAGAGCAGAATCAATGTTTCAGATTAAAGATCCAACTCTCCAGAGTTAAAACAAGAAAGTCGAAGATGCTGAGGTTCAAGTGCAATTCTTGTTTCAACCGGAGCAATTGGGTTTGTGGATCTTGGGTAGGAGGTAGAACCAGACAGTTCAGGGTTGGAAAACAATGAGGTTAGAGTCCGTAGAAGGGAGATGACTGGAAGTGACGAGGTCAGTTATGGTGCAGGAGAAACTGCTGACCAAGTTTTAAAGTTGCAGTAAAGAAACGATAAAACAAAAAGGGAAGGTCCTTGATCCAATTAAAAAAACCCAGGAGAGACTGGGCTTTAAAAAGGGTACCTTAGTTTGCCTGGGAGAGAAAATTGAAATACCAAACAATGAGACAGAAAACCAGCTGGAAATGAAGTAAACAAAGCTCATGGCAGAAGAAAATACAGATGCTAGTAATTATAAACTGGAAACAGAAAATGTTAGAAACCTTCAGCAAGTCATGCAAGTGAAAGAGTTAACATTTCAAGCTGAAGACCCTTCATCACAAATAATAAGAA
Organism: Narcine bancroftii; assembly: GCF_036971445.1. NCBI lineage: Eukaryota > Metazoa > Chordata > Chondrichthyes > Torpediniformes > Narcinidae > Narcine > Narcine bancroftii. The sequence goes on along the minus strand of NW_027212099.1, from coordinate 34,605 downwards.
TTCTGAGGTCAACTGCTTCTCTTTCCACACATGTAATGAATGGCCATCTTACGGTTACATTCGGAGCAGGGGGCTACAGGCTGCAAAGTGTGCAGTCAGAGGTGAAGATGCTGTTCTTTGAGTTCTCCAAGCTTCCTTCCTACACCATCTTTCCTTCCTCCAATGTGTCAGTCTTGGACCAAGGCCAAATTGCAGAGCCACAGGATCCCAGAGTTACTTACTTCTGCATTGTGCTCAACTCCACCCGCACAATCAGTTCGGTCTTGGAGGGCATGTTCTTGAAGACGTCAGCTTTGAGACGTCGCAACATGTGGGGGCCGAGGAGGTCATGGAGCTTCTTGATCTGGTCCTCCTTCGAGATGTCAGCAAATTCTTCGAGGAAGCCTTCGAGATTACTGCAATAGATATGAAGTGAAAGCCAGGTGATGAACAATTAATGAATCCACAAAGATCAAAAATTTTTCACATCATAGAACACAGAAATCTACAGCACAATTCAGGCCCTTCAGCCCAGTGTTATATAACCTACTCGAACAACTGCCCAGAATTTCCCTATTGCACAACCCTCAATTTTTCTGTCCCATCTACCCTTTAGCCTCTTAAAAATCCTACTCTACCTGCCTCTACCACCATTGCCCGCAGCTAATTCCATCCACCCACCACTCTCTACGCGAAGAACTTGTCTCTTAGAGGGGGAGTCACGTGATGGAGTAGTGAGTGGTCAGGAACTCCAGCCCTCTCCGGAAAAGTTTAAAAAAAACACAAAACACAAAGGAACAAGCATAAAAATTAAAACAAAGTGAAAGCAAAGGTGGGAAGAAAATGGCAGCAAAGAAAGAAAAGTCGAAAGCAACGGGAAGAAGAAAGAACGTCGGAAGAAGAAGGTGAAGGCCTTACCTGTCCGAGGAGGCCCGCCGCAGAGAGAGAAGCTCGCTCCCTAAGATCAGTGGAAGTCCCGAGCTCGGGACCACAAAAATGGCTCGCGGAGACAAGTAAAAGTGCGCAACCGCAATGCGCGAGGAGTCGCGTATGTGCGATGCGCGTGAAAAAAAAACACTGACGGGAGGGGGGACCAGCTGAGGAGTCGATCTCCACAGCTGAGGATGACAGCTGCAACATAACAACAGGAAGAGAACATAGAAAATAAAGAGAACAAGAAAAAAAGAGTAAAAAGAAAACAAGGAAACAACAGATGACCAACCCAGAGGAAGAAGAAGAACATAGAGAAATGGAATAAGAAGGGAAAAGCAAGACAATGGATATTTTTTTTTTAAAGAATATATGGAATCAGTAAAAGAATGGTAATTACAAGAATTTAGTGAAATAAAAAGAAGAATTAAAAGTGCAGAAGAAAAAATGAATAGAATAGAGATGGTCATGTCAGATATAGGAAAAAGAGTGGACAAGGTGGAAGAATGGGAAACAGTCATAGAAATGAAAGTAGAGGACTTAAAAAAGAAATTAGAAGAATCTAATAAAAAAGTTAAAGAGACACAAGAGCTGTTAGCTCAAAAGATAGATATAATGGAAAATTATAATAGAAGAAATAATATAAAGATAGTGGGCCTTAAGGAAGATGAAGAAGGCAAGAATATGAGAGAATTTATAAAAGAGTGGATCCCCAGGGTCCTAGGAAGACCAGAATTATGGGAAGAAATGGAAATAGAAAGGGCGCATAGAACATTAGCCCCGAAACCACAGCCACAACAAAAACCAAGATCCATTTTAGTAAAATTCTTAAGATATACAACAAGAGAATATATTGGAGAAAGCAATGACGAAAATAAGAGAAGACAAAAAGCCACTGGAATACAAAGGTCAATATTTTTTTTTTCTATCCAGACATAAGTTTTGAACTCCTGAAGAAGAAAAAGGAGTTTAATACAGCAAAAGCGATCCTATGGAAAAAAGGATATAAATTTATGCTAAAGTACCCAGCGGTACTTAAAATAGTTATTCCAGGGCAGCAAAACAGACTATTCTCGGAATATTCACGAAAATTTGCAGAACAACTACAAAACAGGCAGAGAGATGAAGACATGTAACGAGAGTAAAAATGATCACGAACTATATGTATGTGTGTGTGTGTATGTATATATGTGTGTACATGAGTGTATCCGTATTTAGAGGAAAATATATATAGAGTATAGATAAGAATTAATAAGGAAAAGAAAGGGAAGAGAGACAGTAAGGAGGGAATTAAGAGAGTGACCTTTGTTATATATGAAAATTGAAATCTTTTCTGGGGGGGCTAGGTGGGGAGGAGTTACGGTCACTGCGAAATCAGTTGACGCTTGCGAGTGAATTCGCAAATCCAAATGGAGAGGGGAGATGTGGTTGCCCGACAAGGGATAAAGGGCAACTCAGGAAGGGGAGGGGATAGTGAGGTTAAAGAAATTTTAGATAGGAGAATAAGGGAAATGTTTGATGTTTTAGAAATGTTGTCTTATAAAGTGTTCAAAACAAGAAAGCAGAAATGGATAAGAAGGAAAGGTGATGATGAGGAAATGGAAAGGAAAGATAAACAACGTATGAAATGGCTACGTTGAACTATATGACTTTAAATATTAACGGAATACATAACCAAATCAAAAGGAAGAAACTGCTAAATTTACTGAAAAAAGAAAAAATTGATATAGCATTCGTGCAAGAAACACATTTAACTGAAATGGATAACAAGAAATTAAAGAGATATTGGATAGGACATGTAACAGCAGCGTCATATAATTCAAAAGCTAGAGGAGTAGCTATATTAATCAGTAAAAATGTACCAATTAAAATAGAAGAGGAAATAATAGATCATATGTAATGATAAAATGTCAGATATATTCGGAGTTTTGGAATTTACTCAATGTATATTCACCTAACGAAGAAGATCAAAAATTTATGCAAGATATTTTTTTGAAGATAGCAGACACGCAAGGGAACATACTAATAGGAGGGGATTTCAACCTTAATTTTGATTCAAACATGGATAAAACTGGGAAAAAAATTAACAGAATGAACAAAGTAACCAAATTTATAATTAAATCGATGCAAGAAATGCAACTTTTGGATATATGGAGGAAACAACACCCAAAGGAAAAGGAATATTCATATTATTTGGGTAGACATAAAACATACTCAAGAATAGACCTATTCCTGTTATCAGCTCGCATGCAAGACAGAGTTGGGAAAACGGAATATAAAGCTAGAATATTATCGGACCACTCACCCCTGATATTGACAATAGAGTTAGAGGACATTCCTCCAAGAATGTATAGATGGAGTTTAAACTCCATGCTACTTAAAAGTCAGGATTTTAGAGAATTTATTGAACAACAAATTAAAATGTACTTTGAAATAAATACGGAATCAGTGAAAGATAAGTTTATACTATGGGACGCAATGAAAGTGTTCATTAGAGGGCAAATAATAAGTTATGTAACCAAGATGAAGAGGGACTACAATCAAGAAACAGAACAGTTGGAAAGGGAAATAGTAAATATAGAAAAAGAATTAGCAATGAAGGAAGACACAACTAAAAGAAGAGAATTGGCAGATAAAAAAATAAAATATGAAACACTACAAACATATCAGGTGGAGAAGAACATAATGAAGACAAAACAGAAATATTATGAACTAGGAGAAAAAACGCACAAAATTCTAGCTTGGCAGCTTAAGACAGAACAAACTAAGAGAATGGTATTGGCATCAAGGAAAAAAGACAAACAAATCACATATAATCCAACAGAGATTAATAAAAACTTCAGAGAATTCTACGAACAATTATACCAAACTGAAAACGAAGGGAAAGAAGACAAAATAGATGAATTTTTAATTAAAATTGAATTACCAAAATTACAAATAGAGGAACAAAATAAATTAACAGAACCATTTGAAATAGTAGAAATACAAGAGATAATAATAAACTACCAAATAATAAAACACCAGGAGAGGATGGATTCCCAATAGAATTCTATAAAACATTTAAAGATTTATTAATTCCTCCCCTTCTGGAATTAATCAACCAGATTGATAAAACACAAAGCTTACCAGAGTCATGTAAAACAGCAATAATTACAGTAATACCAAAGACAGGGAAAGATCCACTCACACCAGCGTCATATAGACCAATATCTTTACTTAACACAGATTATAAGATAATAGCTAAACTATTAGCAAACAGATTAGCTGACTATGTACCAAAAATAGTAAATCTAGACCAAACTAGATTTATTAAAAAAAGACGCATTTAAAGATTTATTAATTCCTCCCCTTCTGGAATTAATCAACCAGATTGATAAAACACAAAGCTTACCAGAGTCATGTAAAACAGCAATAATTACAGTAATACCAAAGACAGGGAAAGATCCACTCACACCAGCGTCATATAGACCAATATCTTTACTTAACACAGATTATAAGATAATAGCTAAACTATTAGCAAACAGATTAGCTGACTATGTACCAAAAATAGTAAATCTAGACCAAACTAGATTTATTAAAAAAAGACGAACAGACGATATTTGTAAATTTATTAACTTAATTCATGCAGTAGAAGGGAATAAAGCTTCAACAGTAGCAGTTGCCTTAGACGCAGAGAAGTCCTTTGACAGAGTAGAATGGAATTATTTATTCAAAGTATTACAAAAATTCAGTTTACCAGAGAAGTATATTAATTGGATTAAAGCATTATATAAGGGGCCATTGGCGAAAGTGACAGTAAATGGATATATATCAAAGCAATTTAACTTAAGCAGATCAACAAGGCAGGGATGCCCACTATCACCCTTATTGTTCGCGTTAGCTATAGAACCACAAGCAGAATTGATAAGAACAGAAAATAAAAGGGATAAAAATAAAAGACAAGGAATATACAATCAGTTTATTTGCAGATGACGTTATAGTATACTTAACAGAACCAGAAATATCAATAAAAGAATTACATAAGAAATTGAAGGAATATGGAGAGGTGTCGGGTTACTAGATTAACGCAAATAAAAGTGAAGCAATGCCAATGAATGCGGATTTCTCAAAATTTAAGAAGGAATCACCATTCAGATGGCAAATGCAAGCAATACGATACCTCGGTGTACAAATAAATAAAAACCTCGGCCATCTATATAAACTCAATTATTATCCACTAATGAAAAAATTACAGGACGACTTAGAGCATTGGAAAGACTTACCACTAACACTAATAGGAAGGATAAACTGTATTTAAATGAACATTTTCCCAAGGATACAATACCTATTTCAGCCATTGCCAATACACTTGACGGAGAAATTCTTCAAGGAGTTAAAGAAAATAATAAGGAAATTTTTATGGAAAGGGGGAAACCGAGGATAGCACTAGATAAATTAACAGAATGGTATAAACAAGGAGGCTTACAACTGCCAAACTTTAAAAATTATTATAGAGCCGCACAATTAATATACCTATCAGATTTTTATCAAACAAGGGAAAAGCCAGATTGGACTAGATTAGAACTAGATAAAATAGGGGAAAAGATACCTGAACATATATTATATAAATGGGATGAAAAATTGGTACAATGTAGGAATTCTCCAGTATTACATCATCTGCTCAATATTTGGAAGATTCATGTAGAAAGGAATAAAACAAATTACCAAAACTAATACTGACGCAAAATCAGCTAATCCCTTTTACAATAGATAACCTTTCCTTTAGAGAATGGGAGAAAAAAGGGATCAAAAGAATAGAAAATTGCTTTTCAGGAAATAAATTACTATCCTTTGAACAAATGAAGGATAAATATAACTCAAGAATCAGTGTTGGCATACTACCAACTGAAATCCTACTTGAAGGACAAATTGGGAAGCAGTCTGAGGTTACCAGAGGGAAGTAATTTTGAATATGTGATTACAGACACAATGATAATCAAAAAATTTATAACAAATATGTATATTAAACTGCAAGAAAAGGAGAATGAGGAAACAAATGGTAAAACTAAACAAAAATGGGAACAAGATTTAAACGTAAAGAAGGAAACATGGGACAAGTTATGCTCTGGAACTATGAGAAATACAATAAACACGAGGTTACGTATGATACAATATAACTGGATACACAGGCTAAGTTAAATAAATGGGACCCAACAGTATCTGACAGATGTTTTCGCTGTAAAAAGGAAATGGGAACAACAATTCATGCAATCTGGACGTGTGAGAAAGTGAAAAAATTTTGGGAAGATCTAAACCAGATATTAAATAAAATCACAGAAAGCAATATACCAAAAAACCCAGAGATCTTCCTCCTAAATAACATAAAAAACAAAGAATTTGGACTTGATTTGGATGGTGCACAAAAAAGATTTGTTAGGATAGCCCTAGCTGTAGCAAAAAAATGTATTATGTCAGCCTGGAAATTAGAAGATAACTTGAGAATACAACAATGGTATATAGAAATGAATAAATGTATTCCATTAGAAAAAATAACATATAATTTAAGAAATAATATTACAATATTTGAACAAATATGGGAGCCATACATGAAACACAATAGAGAAAACCTACCGGGGACATCTACCACCTAAAATGACAGAAGGAGAAGGAAATGAAAAGAATTGACTCAGTGGAATTTCTTGTTAATTTTTATTGAGTGACAACATTGTTTGATGGGTTTAATGTATCTTAGATTCTGTACTTTAAATGAATGGGAGGGGAGGTAGGGAGGGTGGGATGGGAAGAGGGAGGGGGGAGAAAACGACACTATATATTTGAAAAGAAAAATGTATGTATCTTGATCAATGTGTTTTATAATGTGAAAAATAAAAAATTTTATTAAAAAAACTTGTCTCTTACATCTCCCCCTCCTCCTCCCAACCACTTTAAAACCATGCCCCTTGAATTAGCCATTTAGCTCTGGGGAAAAAAGCTTCTGGTCAGCCACACGTCCAATGTCTCTCATCATCGATACACCTCTATCTGTCCCCCCTTATTTTCCTTCACTCAAAGGAGAAAAGACCACGATCACTCATCCGATCCTCACAAGGCATACTCTCCAATCTATGCAGCATCCTTGAAAATCTCCTCTGCAACCTCTCTATGAAATGACCCACAGCAATGTTCTTAAACTCCAAACAGCAAATGAAACAAGACCATCTCACAAAGGGAGATTACAGCAATCCATCTAACAATATTTAGTGCTGATTATTAATGGTCACTTCAAGAAGCTTCTGAAAGCATGGAGCAAAATGGAGAGGTTTGAGCAAGAAATTTTTGGTCACCCAACTGAGATCAGCAAAGGCAACTTATTTTTTCAAGCTGTTTGACTGAGTCCATCATTCTGTCCTTGGCCAGAGGTCATAGAATCACACATCCCATCTGATGAGTGACTCAATAAATGCGCCCATGGACGTTGGTAGAAATCAGTGTTCAGATGGTGGTTGCCCCTAATGCAATGCTGGAGTAGCAGAGCAATTCTTCCCCGTTTCAGCTCCAAGCAGGCCATCAGGACACTTACTGTCAGATTCTGACAGCAGTGTTAGTACAGCCTATTTAGCAGAATGCAATTCACTCCAGCAAAGTAGTTTTCCCATCTTTGTGGATTGATACATTCTAACCATTAAAAATACTTTAAACATTGGAGTAAGCTTCAGACTTTCAGTTTATCCCACTCTGCCTTTTACCTCTAAGTGGGTTGGTGTAACTCCAGAAATTTGACTATGTCAACTAGATTGAAGCTCATTTTGTACAGAGACAATAAGCCACACTTCCCTTACATAGATGCCATTAGTTCAAACAAGAGGGTCCTGAACAGTATGTATCCCTTAGCTGACACTCCAAAGGATAGAATACCCGACCTTCATTACATGATGTATTGAGGGGGTTTTGCTTTTTGCAAATCCACTGTGTTGAAGAGAGCGCGGACTGTAATCCACTGGTTAAAGAGCAGTTTGGGATGCCCCAATGTCAGGCAAAAGATTCTTAACCCATCGTCGTAAAACGACACTTACTTGAAGCGGTCGGGCGTCAGAAAGTTGAGCAAATGGAAGAGTTCCTCCAGATTATTCTGCAGAGGTGTTCCTGTCAGCAACAGTTTCCAATCAATTTTGTAACCATTCAGCACTCTGAAAAACTAAGCAAGCATTATCCCGTCAGTACAAAAGTGGTTCTGTATTTCCTTCAGGTTATTTCTGTGGATGTCAAAATCAGAATTTATTGTCATGAACAAGTCATGAAATTTGGTGTTTTATGGTAGCATCATCATGCAGACATTCATATTATTAAGCAACTTAGACATTACTATAAAAAATTTAAAAGTGCACGAAAAGTAAGGCAGTGTCTTTGGTTCATTGAACATTCAATAATCTGATGGCAGCGGGGAAGAAGCTGTCCTTGTGCCGTTGAGTGCTTGCTTTTAGGCTCCTGTACCTTTTTCCCCAATAGTAGCAGAGTGGAGAGGGCATGGCCTGGGTGGTGGGGGTCTTTGAGGATAGAGGCTGCTTTCTTAGGGCATTGCCTCATGTCGATATCCTCAATGGAGTGAAGTCTGGTGCCTGTGATGTTGCAGACCTAGTTAACAACCACCTAGAGTTTATTCTTGTACTGAGTGTTGGCACCTCCAAACCAGGCAGTGATACAACCAGCCAGAATGCTCTCCAAGGTGCACCTGCAGAAGTTTACAAGAATCTTCGGTGACATACTAATTTCTTCAGACACCTCACAAAGTTTAGTCACTGGCAAACCTTCTTGTGATTGCATCAACGTAGAGGCTCCAGGACAGATCCGCGGAGATGTTGACACCCAGGAATTTTAAGTTCTTTACCCTCTCCACTACTGACCCCTTGATGAGGACTGGGTCGTGTTCCCCCGACTTCCGCCAGAAGTCCACAATAATTTCCTTGGTTTTGCTGACGGTGAGTGCAAGGCTGTTGATGCACCATTCAACGACCTGATCTATCTCCCTCCTGTTCGCTTACTCATTAGTTTGTGATTCTGCCAACAACTGTGGTGTCATCGACAAACTTGTGGACAACATTGGACTTGTGCCTAGCCACAGTCATGAGTGTATAATGAGTAGAGCAGTGGGCTAAGGACACATTCTTGGGATGTGCCTGTGTTGATGGTCAGTAAGTAGGAAACATTGTTTCCAATTCGTATTGACTGTGGTCTTCCGATGAGAAAGTCAAGGATCCAGTTGCAGAGTTGCAGTTCTCAGTTACCACCTCTCTTAAAATGGAATAATGACTCCCCCCTCATCCGTTCCCCCCACCAATACCTTACTTGAGTCACTTGCAATGCCAATAATTGACAGTGCTGTCTCCATTTGAAAAACTTATTCAAGTTCAAATTTATTGTCAGACTACATACATGGCATTACATACAACCCTGATATTCTTTTTCCTGGGGGCTCAGGCAGAATTTCTACTATCAGTAGAGTAAATTGTACTCAAGATAAAATATTTGTATACAAAAGACAGAAATGTAACTAAAGAAACAAACTGACTATACAAAAAATATTCAGCAATAAATAATGTGCAAATTAATGAGCATCTAATTAAGACTGTTGTTGAGAAGTCTAATGGTGGATCAACTATTCCTGAACCTGGTGGTACAAGTCTGATGGCACCTATACCTTTTTCCTGATGGCAGCAGTGAAAACAGAGTGCGTCCTTGGTGGTGTGCATCCTTTATGATTGCTGCTGCTCACCATGTAGATTTTCTTGATGGTGAAGAGTTTTACCTGTGATGTCCTAGGCAGTGGTATAAGCATACCAATACCCTGACATTACTGGCAGGGTATTGGTATGCCCATACCTGGCCATGATGCAGCTGGTCAGCACACTTTCCTATTGCTAATTGTTAATGCTGTATAAAGGAAAGCAGATGCTCTTCTAACTCACCTTCGACTGGTTGTTCTTTAATCTGTGTGCTTCATCCACTACTAGACAGGCCCACTTAATGGAGCTCAAAACTGCCTGGTCAATGGTGACCAGCTCATACGAGGTTAGCAAGACATGAAACTTCACCTGCGCCTGATTCTACAAAGGAAGAAAATTGGGTCAGTTTGACTATTTAAGTGAACATGCTCCACACTGTGAGATTGAGCTCAAAACGTTCCCCTCCCTGGGTAGTTGCTTCTGGGTCACTTTCATGTGAGCCGTGATCCTCTGTGTTGTTTTCACTGGGCTCTACATTCAACATTACTGTAACCAAATAGTCTGATATTAACCCTTCACTTCGCAGCCTTCTGCAGAGTAGCATCAGAACTCTTACTTACCCTGATTTTGACTGCCCGCTTGCTGACTTTAACTGCACTATCATCAAAGCTAAACTCGTTTTCCCGGATGACAGCACGGCTATCCTTGTCCCCTGCGTATGTCACCACATAGAAGTGTGGTGCCCACATCTCAAACTCTCGTTCCCAGTTGATGATCGTAGACAGGGGAGCGCTGACCAGGAAGGGGCCTTTGGTATGTCCCTGTGGAGTGGGAAGAACGAAATTACAATGCTCAAGTATATAAAATTAAACATTTACAGGGAGAAAAATCACGAGCTGTATTTAATTGGCTACGTTTCACATCATAAGACCTTAGCAAGACCAAATTTGGAGTAATGTGTGCAGTTTTGGTCACCTGATTACTGGTAATATATCAATAAGATCAAAAGATTTCAGAGATTTACAAGGATGTTGCCAAGACTTGAGGAACTGAATTACAGAGAAAGGTTAAACAGATTAGGACTTTATTCCCTAGAGCACATAAGAATGAGGGAAGATTTATGAAGGGTATAGAGATGAGTAAATGAAAGCAGGCTTTTTCAACTGAAGTTGGGTGAGACAAGACTAGAAGATGTGTGTTAAGGGTGAATGGTGAATTGTTGAAAGGGAACATTTGGGGGAAATTTCTTAACACACAGAGTGGTGGGAGCTTGGAAAATGGTGGGAGCTTGGAATGAGCTCTGCCAATTGAACTGGTGAATGCAGACTTAATTTTAACATTAAAAGAACATTTGGACAGGTCGTGGATGGGAGGGGTGTGGAGGACTATGCTCCAGGTGCAGGTCATTTGGACAAGGCAGAGTAATAGTTTGACAAGACGAGATCAGGCCTGTTTATGTGCTGTTGTGTTCTATGATGCTTCCCTGTAGCACCAGACAAAACTTATACTAGTAAACAGAGATCATGAGTGATCACCAAAACCTTAATACGAGATGGGTCATGCTACAGGTTTTGCTGAAAAGAGAATGCTTAATTTTTTAAAAATTAGACATACAGAACAGCAGCAAGTCCTTCCAGCCCACAAGCCCATGCCTCCCAAATACCCCAATTAACCTTCAACTCCCATACATTTTGAAAGATTGGAAAAAATTGAAGCACCTTGAAGAAACCCACACTGGGAGAACATACAAACTCTTTACAGAGAATGGCAGATTCGATATGATCAGCCCCAGGGCGATTAGTTTAAACAGAACTTCCACAACAACTGAAAAACAACAGTTCTCCAAGCCTACGATGGTAATCTGCACCTCACCTTCCCTGCAGCCCTCCTCCTCCCTTCCCTCAAATGCAGCATCTCCCACCAAGAACGCTGCCTTTTAGATTTGGAGAGCAGAAGTCTACGGTTGGAAGGGGGGATGGGTGAGGAGGGAGAAAGGATTGGTTGATGAAATTAATGCTGTGATTATACAAAAGTTTGGTCAGGCTACATGTGAGCAGTCCAGGGATCACATTCAAGGATACATTCACCGGGACTGGAGGAAGCAAGGGTGCATTGTGCAGATTTGCAGCAATGGCACCTGGGACTCCGAGAGATTATACAATCTAGGCCACATTGCTTAAATCTGAAAGATTGAGAAGCAATTTATTTGAACTTTTTGTGAATCAGTGTATTGATAAAGTAGAAAATTTAAGTATTCTTGGCATAAAATGCAATGACTCTCAGCCAACTAGCAACTTTGAATACCAGACTGATAGTTTGTTTATAAAAAGGAAGTTGATCAGCCATGATCCCAACGAACGAAAGAAAGATTAGAGACGTAAAAAGCTGCTCTTATTTTCCCCACATAGAGCTTGCTTCCACCAATAGCAGGGAGAACAAGTCTGGCTTTACCTCTTTATACAAGGAATACAAGAATACGATGGTCTGGATGGTCTTGCCCAGTCCCATCTCATCAGCCAAGATGGTATCAGTGCCTTGTGCCCAGGAGAATCGGAGCCAGTTTAGACCCTCCAGCTGATACATGTGCAAGGTTCCACCTGTGACTGTGATGAAATCCGGCTGCACCTCATATTTAATTGTTGGCTGTGGGTAAAGAAAAAAAGAACAATTGAACAATGACAATGCAATTCTGGGAAGAATTATTCAGCATGGTTGGAAACAAGCTGACAAATGTCGTCTCTCCCTTCTTGCCTGCTTCAGATGGTCAGTATTCCAAGCCTGAGTGCAGTGTCTCGACACGAAATGGCAACGATAACCTCCCCCCAACCCCATAGATGCTGCTCAACTCACCATTCTTTTTTGTGCCAGATTCCAGAAGCATTCCTAAGGATCAGAATGGGTTGGCACGGTTAGCGAAGCGGTTACCACATTCACCCACCCAATAATTGCTATTTACAGCGCCAGAAGGGCCTGTGTACGTGCTGTATGTTAATAACCTTTAAGTCTTTAATTACTAACCTTCTAATCAAACACAGCTGGTTAATGGGCTCTCAGCTCACACCGTTGAATGTTATTTACCACCCTTCTCCCCCAAAGTGCATCATATTCAAAATATATGTAGGGGAGTGTGTATTTTAAAGATTCATAGTAATTACAATGCATTTCAGACCACCGCTTCCATTCCTCACTCACCTCCACTACAGGAGAGCTAGGAGGATTATCTGCCAAAAACTCCTTGATTTTCTTGAAATTCTTGGTTTTCTTGGGTCTGGTGGGATCCTCCCCAGTGATCATCTCCCTGCAGGAGAAGCAAAACAGCATTAAAAGTCATGTATGCAGGAAGCAAGCAACAACTAACCAAATTGTGGGAGGCTGTTGGAATCAAAGCACAAGTTGGACCAGCTTTCCAAAGAGCATATGCCAGTATACTTCCCATACCCTTGAGATGAAGGATGCAGAGGTTAATGCAATACTAATGGATCCATTCGCCATGAGAATCCTCGTCCCCATTCCCCCGCCCCACACATATACACATCCCCACCCCCTACCTGTGATTCCAGTATGCAACTTTGACAGAGTCGTAATCTGGGACTTCCAGCTCGTCCTCCTCCCAGGTGGCCTGGTCATATGGTAGATCCCTCCACTTCACTAGGTAGTGGTAGTTTCCTCTCCTGTCAATGCTGCAAGTGTGAAAGAGGCAGAGGGGGGGAAGTTACACCAATGGGTGAAGCCACCTGCACTCCTCCAGTCTGTTTCAATGCCAGAATTGATGGTTTTGTGGCCAGGTTTGTGGGTGTCAGAGAGGATGGTGGTGCAGAGGAAGCAGGGAGTCTGCAGAAAGGCTTGAACAGGTTGGGTGAATTGGCAAAGAAGTGACAGATGGAATACAGCATGGGGAAGTGTATGGTCATGCACTTGAGTATAATGAACAAAGCCGTAAACAATTTTCTAAATGGGGAGAAAATTCAGTGCATAAAACACTCAAGAGGAGAACAAAAAGAGAAAAAAGCAAATAATAAAAAATGTATCAATTAGATCACTCCTCAAGTGGACATACCTGGTCAAATTAGAAAAGGTTGATGGGGCATGCTGAAGGTGGGGGGGGGGGGGATGCGTACAGTTACCAGACACAAAAAACACTGGCCTTGGTCAGACAGACTGAGTAGTCTTTTCTGTGCCACACATTCAATGTAATTCCATGGTTGAACAACTGGCTGTGAGGGCAGAGTTTTACAGCATGGAAACAGGCCCTTTGAATCAGAAATGGCCTCTCTAACTCGTATGTTTCGGTCATGCCCTATGTTGGAGAGGCATTGGATATTTTTAAGACTTTGTCAGCTATTAATTGCTATTTTTGGAATTATACTTCCAGAAGTGGGACGTTCCCACTTACACACAACGTGTTGCAGCCTTTTCTACATTGCTGGCGAAAAGAGCTATCTTATTTAAATGGAAAGATTCTAATCCAATCCACCTACTTTGACCCAATGACTCTCTCAAATTATGTCATGCTAACGTTTAGAGAAAGTTAGGAGTCATAAATTTGATAACTTCTGTTAAATTTGAAGAGACGAGGCGACCTTTTATAAATTATTTCCACATGAATTAATCAGTATAATTATTTTCCATTCTGGTCTATATTTTCTCTTTGTTGGTGAAAACCAGACAATTAATTTTTATAAATAAATCCTCAGGATAGGCTTTTTTTCTTAGATTAGGTGGAGTTTTATACAATTAATTTTTTTCTTTTTTTGAAGATTTCACTTTGAGATGAGAACATATTCATTAATTGTGGTGTAATGCAATATGTTATATCGTATGATGTCATAGTGATTTTTCTTTCTTTCTTGATTATGTACTCTTGTTCTCTCGTGTATTGTTTACCTCTGATTAATAAAAAGATTGAAAAAGAAACAAGCCCTTTGCCCCAACAGGCAAACCAAAATGCCCACCCAAACTCATCGCTTGTCCCACTATCACTCTAAATCTTCCTAAGCCACATGTTAGTCTCTGCCTTGAAGGGCTGGGGCTTCCCTCAAACCCAAGCTAGTTTTTCTATTTTCACAAAGCAAGTGAATGGGGTGCGACAATGTCGGTGATCTGACAGATTAGGCCTCCTCCTGCTCTCAGGTTCCTGAACAGAAACTGACAACAATCCGTCACTGGTAACCCCACCTGTGCTGCAGGATACGGTGGATGGTCATCCACTCCAGTTTTATCCCGTAGCGGTAGAACCTCTCCTCCATGGCAGCGTACTGAGGGTCATGGGCCTTCCGCTTCTCACTCTTGCCGTCTTCGTCCCCGGAGCAGTAATCAAATGGAGGAGGCTCGTCCATGTCAGTCTTCCGTTGATAGTTGCGGAACATCACTGAATGGTAAATCTCCAGCTGTGGGAACCCAATAAGCGGGTGGATTAATGATGCGAATCACCAAAGTTCTGGGGCTCCAGATGTACCAAGCAACACCTCCCAAACACTTTGGCATGCCCAGCAACCACTTACAAATATCAGACAGCATGAAAACAGACATGCCTGTGCTGAACGTGATGCCCAAATCAAACAAAATAATCTACTCCTTGCCTCAGATAGGTACCCCTCCATCCTCATCAATTCTTGTATTGATCTAGAAACCTCTGAAACAACATGATTGTGTCAGTGTCCACCACCACTATCCATGCTAGCCTGTCCCAGGTGCCCACCACTGTGCAAAACTATATGCCCCACACATCAACTTTCTCCCTCTCACTTGAAATGGACTTCCTCTTGTGTATAATGATTTTATCCCCAAAAATTCTGACAGTCCACCCTATCAATACCTCTCATGATTTTATAAACCTTCATCAAGCCTCCCCTCAGCCTCCGGTGCTCAAGAGAAAAGTTGGTCTAATCTCTCCCGATCGGTTCAAAGCCTCTAAACAGGTCAACATCCTGGTAAATCTCTTTAGTCCCCTTTCCAAAGCCTCATATCCTTCCTGAAATGGGGTGACCAGAATTGCACACAGTATTCCATGGGGGGCTGAACCAGAGTTTTATATTGCTGCAACATAACCTCACGTTTGTACTCAATACCCTGTTCAATGAAGCCAAGCATACCAGGCTTACCAACGATTTATTTGGGTGGTCACTTTCAATAAACTGTGGACAGGGTCCCCATATCTCTATGTATGTCAATGCTTGAAAAGCTCTGCCATTCACTATGTACAGTCCCCTTATCATGACTCCAAAGAGATGCATTGACCCCAAAACTCTGCCAGGACTCTGAACCCTTGGTGAACTTACCGTGGGACTGAGGGGATGGCACAGATAGAGCAATATTCAGACTAGGCTATGTTGATACTGCCCTGGCCACGCCACCGAAGATGACCACAACCCACCTGCAGCTCTGTGACCCAGGAACAGTGCCAGTACGACAAGCCAGCCCACTTCACAAAAAACTCCCGCTCCGGCCGGCCATGCAGTGGCTTGGGTGGAGAGTCCTCCGGGTTGGCATCAGGAGGCCTGGGCACTGGGACAGGCTGCGGAGGATCCCCCCATCTCCAGTGAAGGATCTTCTGGACCCGTCCTTTCAATGGCAGGCACTGCAGAGGAAACACAAAACCAGAGGATGAAGGTTGACACAAGAAACAGGAGCAGGCAGAGGCCATTTGGTTCATTGAGATCACTATGCCAGTCAACAAGATCACAGCTGATCTGGCTGTGGTTTTAGCTCCAGCTACCTGCCTGCTCCCCATGACCCATTTATTCAAAATATTATGCGTCTTCAATGCATTTAATGAGACCATCTCCCTTGCTTCCTTGAGTAGAGAATTTCTCTCTGGGAGAAGCAGTTCCTCCTTCCTAAGTTTCTGTTTACTGTCAGGCACCAAGAACAGGTTTCTACTTCAATAGCATCGAAGGATAATTGGTACTATGGTACTTACTGATTGCAAGATGTTTCAGCCAATTTGTACACAATGAACCATTAACATGACAAAATAGGTGAGGCAGCTGGTCAAGAGGAAGGAGGAAGCAGGAAGGGCTCATGAGAAGTTTATCATAGCCAAGGAGGAGCATAAGACTTGGGAGAGCTTAAATGGGGAGTAAGAATGCCTTGGCACACAAGATTAATGAGAACCTCAAGGCGTTCAAAGCATATGTGGGGAACAGAAGGATGACAGGAATGGAGGTGGGGCCACTAAAGAATAAAGGAGGCAACATGCCTGGAGGTGGAGGTGGTTGGGGAAGTCCTAAATGAATACTTTATTTCAGTAATCACAAGAAAAGAGACCTTGATCAGGGCGAGGTCGAAATAGAACAGGCTTGTGTGTTGGACGATGTAGAGATTAAGGAAGAGGAAGTGTTGGATTTTCTTAAAAACATTAAGATTGTTAAGCCCCCGACGCAATTCCTCTTTGGCCACAGAGAAAGGTGCTGGAGGATGGGAGAATGGCAAATTTAGTCCCTTTGCTTCAAAAGGTAATAGGGAGAATCCTGGGAATTCTAGACCAGTGAGGCTTACGTCAGGGGTGTGCACACTATTAGAGAGGATTCTTAAGGATAGGATCGATGAGCATTTGGAGAAGTCCAGTTTACTCATGAATTGTCAGCATGGCTTTGAGAAGGGAAGTTCGTGCCTCACGAGTCTAAGTTTTTGAGGAGATAACAAAAGAAATTGGTGAGGCTAGAGCAGTAGATATGGTCTACATGCATTTTAGTAAGGCATTTGACAAGGTCAATAGGATCCATAGAACATTGGCTGTGTGGGTAAGAAAACTTGTTTTCCATCATTAAAGCAGAGAGTAGTGGATGGAAAGTATTCTGCCTGGAGGTTAGTGATTAGTGGATGGATCTGTTCTGGGACCTCTGCTCTGTGATTTTTATAAATGATCTAGATGAAAAGGCGGAAGGATGGGTAGTAAGTTTGTGGATGAAACGAAGGTATGACTAGTGGAATATGCAGAAGCTTGTTGTAGGTGTGACAGATTATGTTTTATATATTATGTATAGAATTTTTTGGAATATAGATTGTGGGCTTTTAGTTAGGTGACAAACAGATACAAACTCTTCAAAAGAGATCTCATTATAAAATCCAAGAGTTATGCATAAGGTGGTGCCAACAAGTCTGCAAAGACGGGGGCGTGGCAATATGGCATAGAGTCTAGACATGCAATCTCGACCTCTCTAGCCAGACTTTTAAATACCCGTTTTTTTAACGCTTTGTTTTAACCATATAACCATTTACGGAGCGGAAACAGGCCATGTTGGCCTTTCGAGTCCGCACCAGTTCACTGATTTTGTGCGCCCTCTTCAGGCATTGGTCCCGCTAGATCTTCATTCAATAACGATGGACAAATTCAATGCAGGTGGAATCAGTCGTAGAATTGTTTGATAATGAACCTCATTCCTTTATTCTTTCACCCTCAAATTTCCAATTTTTCTTTGATGCAAAATTCTTCTAAACTTCCCTCTTATTTCACAGAATATTTCAAATTTATGCAAATCACTGACCAGTAGAAACACAGACAAAAACTTAACAATATTGAAAATATCAACCTTTTCCATTCCTATTCATAATTAACCTCATCATTCTTGAAATTAACATGACAAACCTTTTCTTTCTCACTTCTGCTGTCTTGATGTGCTACACAAATAAAAACCAAAACTGAAACCAGATCTGTGACCTAAGCAATGGTTTATAAAGATTTTCTAAGACTCTTTCACTATTGTACTCTCTATGAATAGATTCAAAATTTAAAAAAAATCTAAAATGTTCTCCCTCTTTTTAAAACCATAATCCGTCATTTATGAGATCTGTTCTTCACTCTCTCAAAAGCATTTAAATTTTAACTAGGAGGCAGCTAGATCTGGATACAATGCACCAGTTATGGTTGAAACAGTGTTTTACAACAGTTCATCATGACCTCCTTTGTTACATAAAAAGTATGCAAGATACTAGGCTTTTTAATCACATTCTCATAATGCCCAGCCACTTTCAATAAGCATAGATGTGCTGCAGGTCATCCCTTTAAGACTTGTGCATTGCAGTTAAATTGGTAGGAAAAAATGTGATGAGACAACTGTAACACTATTAATTTCTCAGCATCAAATTTCGCCTACCACCTGTCCAATCATGCTTCCAGCCTATCTCCAATCACTATGTCTCCAATCACTATGCCTCCAAGTTTTATGTCATCTACAGATTTGGAAACTGTGTGTTGCACAGCCAACATCAAGTCATATGAATCTCAGTGTGTCCTAGCAATGACCTCCTCCACCCAGGAATTCCACTGTATGCTTCCCTCCAGCTCAAGAAACAACCACACCACAAGACTCTCGTTATCTAGCCAATTTTCTATCATCCAATTACATTCTCACCTCTGAAAATATTTGTCAGTCGACACAATTGACCTTTACTGAACCCATGATGACTTTCTCTAATCAATCCACACATCAAAACAACTGATATTTATGTTCCTTATTATTATTTCTATAACTTTTACGACTGGTCAGGGTAAATTGATTGGTCTGTGGTTACTTAGTTTATACAGTATTGATATTATTTTTTTTTTTAAACCCTAAAAATGAGGGAAAGTTAAAAGTAAAAATGGAATTTATACAGGAAAAAAAATAATACTGTAAGTTTGGGATGTAACAGTTCCCAAGTTACTCAACCTTATTGTGTTGAGAAGCTTTCTCTAGAGAATGCACACTTAGCTATCTCTCCTTACAAGGTTACATCAGGAGATGTGAGATTGCAGAGAGAGTATGACAAAAATTATAAATGCTAGATATAGGCTTGTAACTTATAATTGTGTACATCAATTGTATTTAACTCTGGAGAATCACTGACAAAAGGCAAAGGAGGAAAAACCCAACACCCAACCCCAACCCACCAATTTTCCCCTGCAGCCGCTGCAACCGTGTCTGCCTGTCCCGCATCGGACTTGTCAGCCACAAACGAGCCTGCAGCTGACGTGGACTTTTACCACCTCCGTAAATCTTCGTCCGCGAAGCCAAGCCAAAGAAAGACAGTATTGATATACTCTTTCAACCAGACTGCCATGTGTTCAGTTTTCAGGATCTCAAGTTTAAACTTTTTAAATTTTAGTTTAAAGTATTAAGGAGTTATTATGGCCTCTAATGGTAAAAAAGTCTAAACCTCAAGTTCAAAAGAAGTTACATTTTCAAAGTGCTGAAGATTTGGGGTCTTGACGACTTGATACAGCCCCAGGCTCAATCTCTTCCTTGCCTAAATCCCAAAGATCGCCTGTGGGGGCTAAAAAAAAATACCTATCGCTCACCAAATGAAGGATGGCGCTGGAATTACCCCTTCTCCGGAAGAAGGTGCGTGTTCCCAAGAAGTGGACCCCGATTTGGAAAGCCTTTCGATTTCAATGGAGGGAGCACACAGGAAGACGACTCCATTGTTGGAAATGCATCAGGTAGCATTTCAATCTGAAGAAATTGTTTTTCTTCGCGAATTGATGAGAAAACAACGAGATACGGGGGGAGACCAGCGGCGACCCCCTGAGGAAGTCGGGGTGCAGCCGCTAGGAGTCCAGACCCACAGTAAAACTTTTCAAATGCCTTCTGTTGAGTTGCAGCAGGAGCTGCAGTTACCTTGTTCTGCCACTATGTCAGAGAGCGTGCAGAGCTGAGATTTACCGATTCACAGTGTATGCAATTAAATGTAGTTATTCAAGCTGTTATAAAACCTTTGTTGACATCTCAAATTAATGAAATGGTTCAAATGAATGCTGGTATAAGTTCAGAATTAAATATGGTTAAGACATGTGTGGATGTATCTTATGAAGACTGCTTTTTTGGACTGTAAACAACAAGTGACTTCTAACACAGAAAAAGTGTTGAAGGTGGAAAAATCAGTCATAGAATTGGGAGATCGTGAGAAGGAGCCAGAAAGAAAAATAGATTATTTGGAAAATCAAAGCAGAAGGAATAATGTGAAAATTGTTGGTTTGCCAGAAGGTATAGAAGGACAAGATCCTCTTCGTTTTTTTTAAGGCTGGATTCCGCAAATATTAGGGCAAGAATTTTTCTCTGGGGGATTGGCACTGGAAAGAGCCCATAGAGCTTTAAGAAGAATACCCTCAGCTGGTCAACCACCAAGACTGGTAATAATTCGAGGTTTGAGTTATTTGGATAGAGAAGCAATACTTTGACTTGCAGTACAAAATGCGAGACAACGACAAACCCCATTATTGATTCAGAATAGCAGTCTTTTTTATCCTGATCTGAGTCAAGATGTCATTCAACGTCGATGTCAATTCAATCCAGTTAAAGAAGTTTTGTGGCGTGAAGGTTATAAGTCTACTTTTCGTGACCCTGCAGTATTGAAGGTGTTTTACGGAGACTATCAATTTCAGTTTTTTGAGACTGATCGTGAAGCAATGATTTTTGCTGATTCATTGCCAGATATAAGAGGACAAAGATGTAGTCCACCATTATCTCCTAAAGAAAAATTTGGGAGCTCTGGAAGAAATGGCAGAAATGGGAAAAAGGGGAATGTAAAGTGTCTTATCTCCTTCCGAAATGGGATCTTCGAGATTGGAATCTTCTGGATGAAAAGAAGAATTTTCTTATTCTATTTTTTCTTTTAATATTATGATATTTTGATGTTATTGTCTGTTTGGTTGGGGAGGGAGAGATTTGCACTAAGCTCTTTACTCGTCATCAGCCACTGGTGGGTGACCCACACCCAATTTTTGTTTAGGGGATTACTATCTCTTGGTAGTTTTTTTTTGGGGGGGGGGGGGAATTTTCTTTTTATCTATTTATTTATTTTGTTTTTAATTTGTGATTTTTTTTATTGGAGGGCCTATATACGCTGATTTGAGTTTTATATTAAGATATTATTGGTATTTAGTAATAATAGTAGATATGTCAAAGTTGAGGTTTACTACTTTTAATGTTTGAGGATTAAATAGTCGAATTAAACATAAGCGAGTCTTGGCGTATATTAAGAAAATGAAAATTGACATTTGAACGTGAAGGAAAGCGTGAAATTAAAAAGGGATTGGGTTGGGCATATATATTCTTCTTCATTTAATTCTAGAGCTAAAGGTGTAGCAATTTTGATACATAAAAATTTATCTTTTGAATTATAATCAATGGAGGAAAAGGCTGGATGTATTCTTAAATTGAATTGTAAGATTTTTAGTGAATTTTGGACTTTACTTAATATTTATGCTCCAAATGCAGATGATAAAGTATTTATTTCAGATGCATTTTTATGTTTGGGTCAAGCTAATGATAATATTTTAGTTGGTGGTGATTTTAATTGTGTTTAGGAACCTTTATTAGATAAATCTCCGAAGAAAGTTAAAAAATCCAAGATGGCAATCCAGGTCCAAGCGTTGATGAAAGATCTTAACTTAGTGGATATTTGGAGACGTCTTAATCCGACAGAGAAAGATTTTTCCTTTTATTCATCTAGACATGAATCGTTTTCTCGGATTGACTTATTTTAGTATCAGAACACTTACAAGGGAAAATACAACAAGCGGAATATAAAAGTAGGGTGATTTCAGATCATTCTCTGTTATATTTTACATATGAAACTTCTGAGAAAATTCAAATAGCTCATCATTGGAGATTTAATACAATGTTGTTAAAAATATGGAATTTATTGATTTTTTGAAAAAATTAATTAAATTTTTTTTTAAAGAAAATTCTAATTCTGTTCAAAGTAAGTTTGTATAATGGGATGCTATGAAAGCCTATTTGAGAGGACAAATAATTAGTTATACTTCTAAAATAAAAAAGAATCGATTAAATCAGAGTCTTGAATTAGAGAAACAGATCGATGAGTTAGAAAAGGAATTTTTGAAAGATGCTACAGATCAGAAAATAGAATTATCTAGGCTGAAATTGAAATACAATACTTTTCAATTTTATCAATTAGAATGTGTGATTAATAGGACTAAACAACAGTATTACGAATGGGAAGAGAAAGCACATAAGGTATTGGCGTGGCAATTAAAGAAAGAACAGATATCGAGGACTATTAATGCTGTTAGACGGAATTTTCTTATTATTTGTAAACCTCGTGAGATTAATGATGAATTTTATTCATTTTATAAAATGTTATATACATCTGAAGGAAAACAGGAAACTGGATCGATTGATTTTTTTAAAAATCACAGTTGAATTTACTGATATTAGAGGATGGAGATATATAGGAGTTAGATGAACCATTTACTGATTCAGAAATTAAAATGGCTATGCTGGAAATGCCGAACGGTAAATCGCCTGGTGATGAATTTTCGGTTGAATTTTATAAAATTTTTTATGATGATTTATCTACAGTGTTTGGGGATGTATTACGTCAAGTTGGAGAACATTATGATTTTCCTGAGTCTTGTTCTAGTTACAGTAATTCCTAAAAAAGATAGATTTCCTTTGAAAGTATCTCCATGTACACCAATTTCGTTGTGAAATGTAGATTATAAAATAATAGCTAAAATATTAGTGAATAGATTGGCTAAATTTTTACCAAAGTTAATTCATATTGATCAGGTTTTATAAAGAATAGATATGCTTCAGATAACATTTTGCGCGTGATTAGTTTGATTAATAGATTTCGACAATCTAGATCATCTGATGGTGATATCCTTAGATGCAGAAAAAGCATTTGATAGAGTTGAATGGAATTTTTTGTTTAAAGTTTTGGACAAATTTAAGTTTGGTCCTTCTTTTATTGTTTGGATTAGGGCTTTATATAGTAAACCGGTAGCTAGAGTATTGACGAATGGTTTGATTTCGGAATCTTTTAAGTTAACTCGATCAACTCGTCAAGGTTGTCCTTTATCACCACCTTTGTTTGCGTTAGTGATTGAACCTTTAGCACAGTTGATAAGACAAAATACACAGATACAAGGTATGAAAGTTTTAGATGAGGAGTATAAAATTAATTTATTTGCTGATGATGTATTGATGTATTTAATAAACCCAGCTCAGTCACTTTTGCATTTGAAGGAATGTTTAATATGGATGTCTTTCTGGATATAAAGTTAATTGGGAAAAAAGTGAAATATTACCGTAAGTGAAGGAGATTATTCAGTTTATAAGAATATTATGAATTTGAAGTGGACTGATCGAATTAAATATCTGGGTATAATTTTGAATGTTAATTATCAATCTTTATATAAATTAAATTATGCTCCGTGAATGAAAAAAAAAACTGATTTGATTAAATGGAAAGATTTACCTATTAATTTAATGGGAAGGATAAATACAATTAAGAT
This sequence comes from Narcine bancroftii, assembly GCF_036971445.1. Lineage (NCBI taxonomy): Eukaryota > Metazoa > Chordata > Chondrichthyes > Torpediniformes > Narcinidae > Narcine > Narcine bancroftii. Next base: position 10,755 of record NW_027212099.1, on the reverse strand, counting down.
GAATATCTTTCCGCATATACAATATTTGTTTAAATCTATTCTGTATTTACTTGATAAAATTTTTTTTCGAAATTTAAATAAAATGGTTTGGGAGTTTTTATGGAGGGGTAAATTTTCGAGAGTAGCTTTGAATAAATTAACTTGGAAATATGAGTTAGGAGGACTACGTTTACCACATTTTCAAAATTATTATGAGGCAGCCCAACTTAAATTTATTAGTTCATTGATGGATTTGGTACGGCCTCCTAGTTGGGCTAAAATTGAGATGGCAAGTATTTCTGAATTTGAAATACATCAATTTTTGTTTAGATGGAATATAAATTTGTTACAGCAATATAATGTGCCTATACTAAAACATTTAATGAAGTTATGGATAAAGAAAAATGATAGGTTCTAGGGGTAAATTATTGGCTTTGACTCCGTTATATAATAATCAACTTATTTATTTTTCAATACATAATCAGAGTTTATTGCATTGGAGATTTAAAGGTGTGAAAAATTTGGGAGATTGTTTTAAAGAGGGTCAGTTTTTACCTTTTAATCAGATGATGGAAGATTTTGGTATTGATAAGAATTCTTTATTATCAAATTTGATCTTTGGTAAAATGTATGTTTGGTAGAGATATGATTTTACCTAAAATGACTAAATTTGAGACTTCTCTTATGAAGATACCAGAGAAGGGTTATATTTCATTTATGTATCAAATATTACAGGATGGTATAGATAAAAAGGGTTGGGATAGATCTAAAATTAAATGGGAAGCGGATTTTGGTTTTACTTTTTCTGAAGAGGACTGGTTAGATATCTGTTATGATAGTGTAACTAGATTGATAAATGCACGTTATGCAATGATTAATTACAATTTTTTTTACATCAATTATATTTGACACCTGAAAAATTTAAAAAATATGGTTTTAATGAATCAGATTTGTGTTTTAGATGTGGTGATACGGTTGAAACTTTTTTTCATGCTGTTTAGTCATGTATAACTAATACAATCTTTTTGGAAGAAAATTCAATCGTTTTTAGAATATCTGTATAAGATTAAAATAGTTTTAGATCCAACAGTATTTTTATTGGGTAGTTTACAACCTCTGAAAGGCTTGGGATTAGATAAGTTTCAGTTTGCCTTTTGAATATTTAGCTTTATCCGTAGTGAAAAAATGTATTGCTAGTACGTGGAAAGATACAAATATGATTGATATTAATAGATGGCATAATAATATGAAATATTGTTTAATAGTGGAAAAAATTACACATGTTTTGCATGATAATTATAATTTTTATATTAATAAGTGACTGTTATACTTAGAATATTTACATTTTAATTTATATTGATTAGATTTTAATATGTATATTTAACTTTTTTTATATTCTTTCTTATTTTATGGCTCTCCTTAGGAGAGTTGGCTGAAGGGGAGGGGGTTCTTTTCTTTCTTTGTAAAAAAATGTTCATGTTTAATTGCTGTATATGTCATATTATTTGTTTTTTAATGAATAAATAAACTTTTTTAAAAAGTCCGCAAAGACAATAGACTCCTGTGCTGGAGATTTTCACAACAAGGTGCAAATGAAAGGGCCCATCTCAGGAAACAGATAAGATTGCTCATGAATTGATTTTGGGAGACCATCTCCCTTGTTTCCTTTTGGTGGAATGTGCTGCTTTAGGAAGTTCATGTGGTTTTGGAAGCAGAGAGAGCCAAACAGATTTTTTTTGGAGAGGGACTGCTGGTTTTATGCAGTGTTTTTGGAAGCTTGTTTGAACCCCTATTTTGAAGACGGGTTGTGAGTTCTGAGTTCAGCCTGTTCAAAGCCCATACAAGTAGAGATGGCTGGCTGTATAATGTTTCACCTGAGATAAGAGAAACAGAAAAAGAACTCTGTGATGATCTGAAAGAAAGAGGTTATCATCTGGAAAACCCTGATGTGGCAAGTTTCTTCGGCAAGACACTGAAGTGGTTGGTTACAAGGAATCTGTTTGTGTGTGTCCAATGAGCAACAAATCTCTCTGAAAACCGTTAAGAACCCTCCTGAGCAGTAACCATTTACCTTTCAAGCACCAAAGCCTTGTGAAGATTCATAAATGTCAAATTCTATGTACCATATAAGAATTGCCTGCAACCAGTGAACTTGGAGGAGTGAGAGTGAAATTGGACTGTGAATCAAAGAACTTTTCTGAACTTACACACCCTTTACATACATGTGTACTTAGAATTAGGAAGGAATTAAGTTAGGTTAAGTTAATAGAAATAAGTTAAAAGTTTGATCCTGTTTGTATGTTTAAAGAAAAATAAAAGCAACTTTTGTTTGTTACCATTTATCTTAGTGAATTTCTATTGCTGCTGGGTTTCCAAGACCACAGGTGCTCGTCACTGTTTGCTCACATGTATTTGAAGATGGGGAAACGAGTCACATCTTCACAGAACTGTAAAGCACCAACCTACTGCTGTAGAATATCAAATGAGATGGCTACTCACGGTGCAACGAGGACACAGCCACTCGCCATTGGGAATTTCAGGAAGTGGTGGGTTGAGGCAGTGAATGTGGTAGGAGGAAGGGCAGGCATCACAACACAGCAGCTCTCCGCCATCTTTGCAGACCCGACAATACTCCATGTGATCGTCTTCTTCTTCTCGCTCAGCCCCCAACTCCACTCCTTCCTCTTCCTCCTCCTCTTCCTCCTCCTCCTCCTCCTCCTCTTCCTTTGCTTCCCACTGAATACCTTCCTTCTCCTAAAGAAGCATGAAACCGAACTCATTAATCATCGCCATTTTACTGACATTTACTTTATCCTCCCCACTCCACGTTGAAACAGCTTCACTTTACGTCGGCTGGACATGAAGTTACAAAATGGATCATGTAAATTCCCACACTGGTGCCGCCTCAAGCTGCACTAATCTATTACCGTAACTGTCAGTTAATTTCACATGCATCTCCCATGATGTGGCTACCCTCCACTCACTGTAGACAAACCCAGTTTTTTAAAATCTGGAGATCTTGCTGCAGTATCAGATACAGGGAGTTGACCATTTGCACTCAGTCTCTTTAAGGGAGAGGCATCCAATTCAACGAGTTCATCTCTTCACATCAACGGTTCTGTCGTGGACAGCACAAAGGCACTTGGAATAGACGAACTATCCACTACACCTAATCATTGGTCAGGAAGGCACAGTAGTGCCTATACTTCCTTAGGAAGTCAAGGCTACCAGCGCCATATCGGCAACATTTTATAGGAACACAATTGAGTGTCCTGTGTGACTACATTATTACATGGGATGGCAGCTGCAAAGCATTGGACCAGAAGTCAACACAGTGATTTTCTTGGCTGTTTTGAAGATCCTCTGAGGTCTCTCTTTCCTCTATTGACAACATTCATTGGGAGTGTTGCTTAAATAGGGCTCAATTATTGAGAACTCTTTCCATCCAGCATACAGTATCTTTGACCCACTACCATCAGAAAGGAGGTACAGGAGCATCAATATCAGAACTTCCAGGCTGAGAAACAGCTTCTTCCCGCAGACTGAGAGTTTCATTAACCGTTACCTAGTAAATCATCCCCAAAATATTTACTGTATCTACTGGTATAATCAAATTTTTTTGGTTCATTTTTTCAGGCCAAAAAAGGAAAGTCTGACTTTTACACGGGTCAAACTTTTGACCTCAGCAACTACCAATATAATTCAACGGATTGGGAACTTGGATGACCGGATCCAGATGATAAGTCCATGGTTGGGAAATCAGGAGCTTGGATGGGAGGGCAAGTGGGGCGAGGATCCACTGCTGGAAGTTCAGAATGGGCGGCCAGGTCAACGGGAGTTCAGATGGGTGGGTAGTTGGGGCAAAGATCCACAGTGGGAGTTTGGATGGGCAAACAATTGAGGCATCAGGAGTTCAGATGGGTGGGCAACTGAGGCGAGGGTCCACCGTCAGGGGTGTCAGAAGCTCCAGTGGGTGGACAGCCAAGGCAAGGGTCTGCTGTCAGGGCATCAGGAGCACAGATGGGCAGCAGGCAGTCAGGGCCAAAAAAACATTGGGGGGTGTTAACTTTTACATTGGTCAAATAAAAACACCCGATTATTGAGCCAAAAAAAAAAGGGGTTGACTATTACATGGTATTGACGATTACACGAGTATATGGAATATACCATACATTTATTTTAAATTAGATATTTATGAATCTATGTACGGTATTTGATGGTACATAGGACCCACTGGCTTATAGGACCACCACCCCCCCCCCCCACCCCCCACCAATTTGTAGCATGAGATTTCAGGAAAATTTTGCTTTAGTGTATTTACCTTCACTCACCTCAATAGAAACATTCCAGCCTTGCATCCCAAAGCCTCCTCACACAGGGCAATGGGCAGGGCCCAGGCCCAATGGCCTGGGGAGCAGACGATTGATCGTTCGCTCTCTCCCACAGTGCTTTGAGAGGAACGCTTGGCCTTGATGATCAGGCTTTGTTCGACAAGCAAGACCACCTCCCACCCAAACAGATTGAATGAGATGTGGGGGCTGGTGGAAGTGAATGAGGGAGCAGCTTATCGAGCTGAGCTCACTCACTGCCACCCGCACTCGTGGCTCATTCAATTCGTTGATCATCAAGGCCTAGTGCTCCCCTCAAAACACTGTGGGAGACCGCGAGTGACAGGAAGGAGGGAGAGAGCAGGCCTTCTTACCAAAGGAAGTGAGCTGCAGCACTCCGGAAAGCACAGGTGAGTAGCTTTGAGCGCTTTCCTCCTGTTGCCTCCACCCGATGCCCAAAATGTCACCTTAGCGTATAGGACCCAGGGTGGTTTTTGAGGCAATATTTTTGGAAACAAAGGGGGTCCTTTATGCCGTAAAATACAACAATTATTATGTGCTGTGCATTGAGTGTATACATGTGCGCACCATGGTCCAGAGAAACATAGCTTCATCTGGTTGTACTGTATACACAGTAAGATGATAATGAACTTAAAGGGACAAGAGGCACCATTTGCTCCAATGTATTCATGAGGACCAACAAAGTATTTCTTGGGAAAAAACCCACTCCATGGTTCTTGGTTGGGGCTCTGCAAGCTGAGATATTACAACATAAACAAGAAAGTCTGAAAGGAGGAAAGGTAATGATGGAAAAACGGAAAGAGAAGATAAACAAAATATAAAATGGCTACGCTGAACTATATGACTCTAAATATTAATGGAATACATAACCAAATTAAAAGGAAGAAACTACTAAATTTACTGAAAAAGGAAAAAATAGATATAGCATTTGTCCAAGAAACACACTTAACTGAATTGGAGCACAAGAAATTAAAGAGAGATTGGGTAGGACATGTAACAGCAGCATCGTATAATTCAAAAGCAAGAGGAGTGGCTATATTAATTAGCAAAAATGTGCCATTTAAAATAGAAGAGGAAATAATAGATCCAGCAGGGAGATATGTTATGATAAAATGTCAGATATATTCAGAGCTTTGGAATCTACTTAATATATATTCACCTAACGAAGAAGATCAAAAGTTTATGCAAGATATCTTTTTGAAGGTAGCTAATACGCAAGGGAACATACTAATAGGAGGGGATTTCAATCTGAATTTGGATCCAAATATGGATAAAACGGGGAAAAAAATTAACAGGAAGAACAAAGTAACCAAATTTATAATTAAATCAATGCAAGAAATGAAACTTGTGGACATATGGAGGAAACAAAACCCAAAAGAAAAGGAATACTCATACTACTCGACTAGACATAAAATATACTCAAGGATAGACCTATTCCTGTTATCAGCCCACATTCAAGGGAGAGTTAGGAAAACGGAATATAAAGCTAGACTATTATCGGACCACTCACCCCTGTTATTGGCAATAGAGCTAGAGGACATCCCTCCAAGAATGTATAGATGGAGATTAAACCCCATGCTACTTAAAAGACAGGATTTTAGAGAATTTATTGAAAAACAATTAAAAATGTACTTAGAAGAAAATACGGAATCAGTGGAAGATAAGTTTATACTATGGGACGCAATGAAAGCATTCATTAGAGGGCAAATAATAAGTTATGCAACCAAGATGAAGAAGGACTATAATCAGGAAACAGAGCAGTTGGAAAGGGAAATAATAAACATAGAAAAAAAATTAGCAATAAAGGAAGATACAACCAAAAGAAGAGAATTGGCGGATAAAAAAATAAAATATGAAACATTACAAACATATAAGGTGGAGAAGAATATAATGAAGACAAAACAGAAATATTATGAACTAGGGGAAAAAACACACAAAATCCTAGCATGGCAGCTTAAGACAGAGCAAACTAAGAAAATGGTATTGGCAACAAGGAAAAAAGACAAACAAATTACATATAATCCAAAAGAAATTAAGGAAAACTTCAGAGAATTCTATGAACAATTATACCGAACCGAAAACGAAGGGAAAGAAGGGAAAATAGATGAATTTTTGACTAAAATTGAACTACCAAAACTACAAATAGAGGAACAAAATAAATTAACAGAACCATTTGGAACAGTAGAAATACAAGAGATAATAAAAAATTTACCAAATAATAAGACACCAGGAGAGGATGGACTCCCAATAGAATTCTACAAAACATTTAAAGACCTAATAATACCGCCCCTCCTGGATGTAATGAACCAGATTGATGAGACACAAAACTTACCAGATTCATGTAAAACAGCAATAATTACAGTGATACTAAAACAAGGGAAAGATCCACTCTCACCAGCGTCATACAGACCAATATCTCTGCTAAACACAGATTATAAGATAATAGCTAAACTATTAGCGAACAGATTAGCAGAACAGGTACCGAAAATGGTAAATTTAGACCAAACTGGATTTATCAAAAAAAGACGCACAACGGACAATATTTGTAAATTTATTAACTTAATTCATGCAGTAGAAGGAAATAAAGCACCGGCAGTAGCAGTTGCTTTAGACGCAGAGAAGGCCTTCGACAGAGTAGAATGGAATTACTTGTTCAAAGTATTGCAAAAATTCAGTTTACCGGAGAAGTATATTAATTGGATTAAAGCATTATATAAGGGACCGTTAGCGAAAGTGACAGTAAATGGACATGTATCAAAGCAATTTAACTTAAGCAGGTCAACGCGGCAGGGATGCCCACTATCACCATTATTGTTTGCGCTAGCTATAGAACCACTAGCAGAATCGATAAGAAGAGATAATAATATAAAAGGAATAAAAATAAAAGACAGGGAATATAAAATCAGTCTGTTTGCGGATGATGTGATAGTGTACTTAACAGAACCAGAACTATCAATAAAAGAACTATATAAGAAATTGACGGAATATGGAGAAGTGTCGGGATACAAGATAAACGTAAATAAAAGTGAAGCAATGCCTATGAATAACGCGGATTTCTCAAAATTTAAGGAGGAATCCCCATTCAGATGGCAAATGCAGGCAATAAGATACCTAGGTATGCAAATAAACAAAAATCTAGGCCAATTATATAAACTCAATTACAATCCACTAATGAAAAAAATTACAGGACGATTTAGAGCATTGGAAAGAGCTACCACTAACACTGATAGGAAGGATAAACTGTATTAAAATGAACATTTTTCCAAGGATACTATACTTATTTCAGGCATTGCCAATACAACTGACAGAAAAATTCTTCAAAGAGTTAAAGAAAATAATAAGGAGATTTTTATGGAGAGGGGGGAAACCGAGGATAGCACTAGATAAATTAACAGAATGGTATAAACAAGGAGGCTTACAATTGCCAAACTTCAAAAATTATTATAGAGCCGCACAATTAAGGTACCTATCAGATTTTTATCAAACAAGGGAAAAACCAGACTGGACGAGACTAGAATTAGATAAAATAGGGGAAAAGATACCTGAACACATATTATATAAATGGGACAAAAAATTGGTACAACATAGAACTTCTCCAGTATTACACCATCTCCTCAATATATGGAAGAAGATTCATGTAGAAAGAAATAAAATAAATTACCAAATACCAAAACTAATATTGACGCAAAATAAGCTACTCCCTTTTACAATAGACAACCTTGCCTTTAGAAAATGGGAAAAAAAAGGGATTAAAAGAATAGAAAATTGTTTTTCAGGAAGTAGATTCTTATCCTTTGAACAAATGAGAGATAAGTACAATATAACTGGAGATACAGCGCTGGCATATTACCAACTGAGATCCTACTTGAAAGATAAATTAGGAAGCAACTTGAGTTTACCAGAGGGAAGTAACCTTGAATATGTGATTACAGATACAATGTTAATCAAAAGATTTATAAAAAATATGTATATTAAACTGCAAGAAAAGGAAAATGAGGAAACAAATGGTAAAACTAAACAAAAATGGGAACAAGATTTAAATATAAAGATAAAAAAGGAAACATGGGAGAAGTTATGCTCTGGAACGATGAGAAATACAATAAATACGAGGCTGCGTATGATACAATATAATTGGTTACACAGACTATACATTACACCGCAAAAGTTAAATAAATGGGACCCAACAGTATCTGATAGATGTTTTCGATGTAAAAAAGAAAGGGGAACAACAATTCATGCAATCTGGACATGTGAGAGAGTAGAAAAATTTTGGGATGATCTCAATCAGATATTAAATAAAATAACAGAAAACAATATACCAAAGAATCCAGAGATCTTTCTCCTAAGTAACATAAAAAACAAAGAATTTGGAATTGATTTGGAGGATGCACAAAAAAGATTTGTTAAGATAGCCCTAGCCGTAGCAAAAAAATGTATTATGTCAACCTGGAAATTGGAAGATAATTTGAAAATACAACAATGGTATATAGAAATGAATAAATGTATTCCATTAGAAAAAATAACATATAGTTTAAGAAATAATATTGAAATATTCGAACAAGTATGGGAGCCTTACATTAAATACAATAGCGAAAACCTACCGGGAACAAACATTACCTAAGTTGATGGAAGGAGAAGAAAAGAAAAGAATGGACTCAGTAGAATTTCTGGTGTATTTTTGTTGAATGACAACATTGTCTAACTGAATTAATGCAACCTAGACTGTATACCTAAAATGGATGAGAAGGGGGGGGGTGGCTTGGGAGGAGGGAGGGAGAAAAAGTCACTGTAAATGTGTGGAAAAGAAAAAGTGTATATCATGGCTATTGTGATTTATGGTGTGAAAAATAAAAAAAAAATAAAAAACAAGAAAGTCTGCAGATTCTTGTAGTCAAGTGCAATAGGCCAACATGCTGGAAAAACACAGCAGAACACGCAGTATCTACAGAAAGTAAAGAAAACCAACAAAAGGGCAGGCATAGCTGGGACTCATAGGAATACCCTTGGCTAGAGATTGGCCCAGACCCAAAACATTAGCAAAGCTGAGTTTCTCCAGCATGTTTGTGTATTTCTTCTCCAGTCATGGGTACATCCTTACAAATCTTCTCTGCACCCATGTCTTATGTGATCACATACTTCCTGTGGTGCTTTACACCCTGACAAAGAGCTCAGGCCCAAAGCCTTGATTTAAATAAAAACACAGAAATGCACAGAGGAACTCAGCAGGTCTCGCAGCATCCAGAGGAGGTAAAGATATACAACCAACATTTTGGGCCTGAGCCCTTATTCAAGGTATGAGTAAAATACAGGTAGGCTTCTGAATTAAAAGGCTAGGGAGAAGGGAAGAAAGGGCCAGAGAGGAGTTCAGATCTACACAAAATGTGTTAATAGGACAGGAGAGAGGAAAGGTGAGAATTGACTAGGGAAGGGGAGATTGTTTATGGCTCTGTGAAAGGAGACAGAGAGAAAAGGGAAGGGGGTAGAGAGAGAAGAAAAGAGAAATAGGAAAGATGGGCAGGGGGAGGGAAATAATGGAAACTGGAGAGGTCAGTGTAATGCCATCTGGCTAGATGGTGCCCAGATGGAAGATGAGGTAATTCCTCCAATTTGTGGGTGGTCTCAGTCTGGCAGTGAACAAGACCATGGACAGACATGTCAGCAAGGAAAAAAGATGGCAAATTGAAATAGGTGGCCACTGGGAGATCACTGCTATTGTGGCAGACAGAACCGAGGTGGTCAACGAAGTAATTTCCCAGTCTGCGTCCAGTCTCTCTGATGTAGAGGACATCACCACATGAGCACTAGATGCAGTTGGTGACCCATGGAGATTCACAAGTGTTCCTTCACTTAGAAAGGACTTGGTTAACTTTTACTTCCTAAAGATGCTGCGTAACCTGCTGTGTTACTCAAGCATTTTTGCGTATTGCATTTGACCCCAGTGACTGCAGACTTTCTTGTTTAAATCCCATGGTGTTACTCTTGCTGTGGGTTTCCTATTGGGAATGCAGAATGAGGAACTCAGAAATCCAAGATGCTTTGATAGACCGAACCAAGCCTAACCATCACCACAGCATCCAATTTCCTGCCTTATCCTTTCCACGGTTGCAATTTGCAAACTTACCACACCAGCAGGCAGTACTCACACAATGTGGGCAGCTCCACTTCCCTTCTGGGGCTTTGTCCAGTTCCGGATCCAGGCAAACCAAGTGGTAAGCTCGGGGGCAGGTGTCACATAAGATGATCTCTCCTCCCTGCTGGCAAACCTCGCAATAATCCTGATGATCAGTTTCATATCCATCTGCCTCCTCCTCACCAATCACTACACAAGTTAGAAGGAAATTAGTTAGTTAACTGGCAGAAAGCCAGAGGACAATTCAGTGCAAAGAATTCAGTTTATACAAAAGTAAGGTTCAGCAAGTCTGAAATA
>NW_027212098.1:0-48341 GCF_036971445.1 Narcine bancroftii | reverse complement strand
ATGCAAATTATGTTATTTTTACATATAAATACAAGATCTCATTTCATTATGCCAACAAACTATATAAACTTCTACATTATCTTTCTCAGTAATCGCAACACATTTCCGTGCCACTGTCATTGCTAAATGAACAAAAGCTATCTGAAACTTATCCAACCCCAAACCAGTGAATGAAACAGTATAACCCAACAAAAAAAAAAAAAAAATTCTGGGTCTAACGGTAATTTAATCTTAAATAATTTTTAAAAAAATACTCTGATTTTTTCCCAAAATGGCTGAATTTTATCACAAGACCAGACTGCATGTAAAAATGTTCTAGTATGTAATCCACATCTAAAACATAAATCAAAATGACTAAATCCATATTTCTTCAATTTCTCAGGAGTCAAATACAACTGATGTAAAAAAATTATAATTAACCCAAACTATACCTACATTAAGCAATTTAGTTACCCCTTCATGACACATAACCTCCCAATTCTCCTGAGATATATCATAAAATAAATCAAATCACTTTCCCATTTATTTCTAGATTTCTCTAAATTCAGTTTATTCATGCCACCTGGTAACAAAAGAAATAAAATCCATTTTTAATGTATGAGAAATCAAAAACTCAAACTTTGTTAATTCAGATAATTTCATTTCCTTTCCATAATTATCTTTTATCAAAGCTCGAACTTGATAGTACACAAACAAATAATTAAATGGTATTCCAAATTTTTCTCTAAGTCAATTAAAAGAAAGAAACTGTCCTTCTTCAAAGCAATCCTGAATCAATTCCACTTAATCAAATCTATCTTAATCTTTTTCAGTAATGGTACAATACCCTCAGAATGCCATATCTTTAAATACCTATTATTCATTGATATAATGGAGTTTGAATTGATAACTTACCCCAAGTACCTATAACAAAATTCCTTTTATTCAAAACCCCAAATAAATATTTTAATACTGGCATATTACATCCTTGTAATAAACAAGGAGTTCACTTGAATATAAACTGATGAACCTGAAATTCAGAAATACAAGCTAATTCCACTTTAGCCCAACCAGGATGTTGCATAATATCCATCATTCTATTAATAAACTTTAATTGTGTAGCTTCATAATAATTTTGAAAATGAGGTCATTTAAGTCCTTCTAAAGCATATTTCCATGACAATTTCTGTAATTCTATTTTCACTAGCTTTCCCTTCCATAAAGATTTCCTCACCATATTCAAATCTTGAAAAAAATCACTTTTGGAAGTGAACATGGAATTGACTATGTGGAAAATATTCATCTTAAGACAATTTACCTGACCTATCAATGTTGATGGAAGACCTTTCCACCTAATCAAATCCATCTTATTCTTTTTCAATAACGGTACATAATTTAATTTATATAAAGATTGATAATTTGTATCCACAATTACTCCTAAGTATTTAATTTTATCAGACCATCGTAATTTTGTAATCTGTTTGCACTCATCATAATTCCCATCTGAAATTGGTAATATTTCACTTTTATCCCAATTTACCTTATACCCATATAACACATCAAATTACTTCAAGCATTTTTGTAAATGCTTCAAAGATTGTTCTGGAAGTGTCAAATAAATTAATACATTATCAGCAAATAAATTAATCCTATATTTATCATCTGCAATTTTTATCCCTTTAATATTATAATTTTGTCTAATCGCTTGGGCTAATGGTTCAATAACCAATGCAAACAAGGCTGGACAATGGACAACCTTGACGTGTTGATCATACTAAATTAAATGGCAAAGAAGTTTGGTCATTCGTCACCAACCTAGCAACTGGATTATTATATAATGCCTTAACCCAACTAGTAAAAAAAGGTCCAAAATTAAATTTCTCCAACACCTTAAATAAAAAATCCACTCAACTCGATCAAATGCATTTTCCGCATCAAGCGCGACAACCATTGGTTGGTTGAGTTGCTGCCTGTGATTAATCTGTGTCATAATGTCAGTCTTTCGCTGTGCTTCGTCTGCTTTACTGACATTGGATGTATATTATCTTTAAAATTAAAGACTCTCCCCTTTGTTATAACTGTATACGCACCCATTATCATTCATTATTGTATTACTGAGTTTCTACTAATAAAAGGCATGCTTCCTGGTTAACTACACAGCCTTTGATTTCTTCGTTAATTGGCATTTCATTTAGTAGAAATGGATGCAGCGCTCAAGCCAGAGCAGCTGATGATCAACTAGTCTGCCCTGAGGGCCAGAGAAATCTTCAACCACTGGATTACTTGCTTCGATTACTACATGGCTCGGAACAACGTCGTCAATGAGAGGATACAGTGGGGCCACTTGAACTCCTTACTGGGTGAGATCCCTTTTGCTATAACTCGATGAGCTGTGACTCTCACTATAGCCCGGGAACGACTGACCGCTTACGATGTGGGGTTGCAGAATGTGGTACTTGCATGGAACCAGTTGCTAACTAGACGCCAGAAACCCAGGGAAAGTAATGCTGCCTATGCACTGGCTCTTGACTCATTGGCAAACGAATGTGATGTCGAGGCAGTCAACACCGCAATGCTTTGAAGCTGGATGCTTTTGTCAATGTTACTCCAGTTACATCCGTCAGAAGCTATTAGAAACAGAGCATTTGACCTATGGCCGAACAGTCACGCTAGCCAAAACACTGAGAATTGCTACGCAGTCCAGCAAAATACTAGAGATTGAAAAGGAAACACCCAGGAGTGCTGGAGCCCCGAGGGGGATGAAGGGACAAATACCTGGCAAATGTTACTTCTGTAATAAGAGCTGGCACCCCAGACAGAAGTGTCTGGCTCGATTCACTACTTGCAGCTACTGTGGGAAACATGGCCACTTCGCTAAAGCTTGTAGGGTGAAAAATACTCCCACTGATAAGAAGAAGAAGAAAAGTGCCAAGAAAATTCATCCTAGAGCCGCTGGAATGGAAGACGACTGCGAACGGGGGGACATCTTCAGATGAGCCCACTGCATTGACTTCAGGTGATGGCGAGATGAGATCAACGCAAAGTTCCCCTATGATATCTCAATTGACTGTAAAGTTTGGGGGTTGTTACAGACTGGAACAGTTGTCTATGAAGGGGGAGGTAAATGGTGAGACTCTCAATTGCTTAATCGATCTCGGGAGCATTGATAGCTACATTCATGAAAAGGTTGCAAAGCCTTAAATTTGCAGAGATATTCAGCGAACCCAAACTTAAAAGGACTATACGGGACAAGTGCAAGATTACTCTGAACTTGCAGGGACATTGTCTTGCTGAAGTTTGGGTTTTCGGAATGCCTGATCTCTGCTCTCCCGTGTTACTGGGGTTGCATATTCAATCTCAGATGAAAAGTGTAGTGTTAAATTTTGATGGGCCACTACCCACACTTACCATCGCCTGCACTGGTTACTGCATTCTGTCCACATTAAAGATCAAAGCTCCCTCCCTGTTCAGTAATCTATCTCCCGAGTGTCGACCGATTGCCTCTAAGAGCCGTTCTTACAGCAAAGAGGACCATGAGTTTATTAAGGCTGAGACTCAGAGACTACTTAAAGAGGGGGTGAGCAGGAGTCCATGGTGAGCCCAGGCAGTAGTGGTGAAAAATCACGATTTGCTATTGATGACAGCCAGACAATTAACTGTTACACTAACTTGGACGCCTACCCTCTGCCTCACATTAACGAAATGGTTAATCAGATAGCACAATATGAAGTGTACTTGACTATCGACCTTAAGGCAGCCTACCACCAAATTCCCATTAAAAAATATGAACGACCCTATGCGGTGTTCGAGGCTGATGGGGGGCTATACCAGTTTAGGAGGGTACCTTTTGGAGTCACTAACGGTGTGTCAGTGTTTCAGAGGGAGATGGATAAAATCGTTAGCACATATGAGTTACAGGTTACATTCCCCTATTTGGATAATGTCGCTCTCTGTGGTAAGAACCAGACCGAGCATGATAACAACCTAAGAACATTTCTAGCAATGGCCAAAGAACTCAACCTTACATTTAATGAGGGTAAATGTGTTTTCAATGCAACAGAACTACCCATTCTGAGCTACATTGTTCACAAGGCCAAAATTCGCCCCGATCCTGAAAAAATGGCACCCTTAAGAAGTTACCATTCCCAGACTCCGCAAAAACCCTTAAGAGGTGAATGGGATTCTTTTCCTACTACTGCAAATGGGTATGTGACTACACTATGAAGGTATCCTCCCTGTTTGACACAAAATTCTTCCCTCTCTCTCCAGCAGCCCTGAAAGCTTTCGAGAGAATTAAAACTGATATTGCCAAAGCTGCACTCTCATCCATTGATGAGAATGTCCTGTTCCAAGTGGAAACTGATGCCTCGGATTGTGCTTTAGCTTTCTTTCTTTTTTTTTTTCTTTGGCTTGGCTTCGCGGACGAAGATTTATGGAGGGGTGTGTTCACGTCTGCTGCAGGCTCGTTGGTGACTGACAAGTGCGATGCGGGACAGGCAAGCACAGTTGCAGTGGTTTCAAGGGAAAATTGGTTGGTTGGGGTTGGGTGTTGGGTTTTTCCTCCTTTGTCTTTTGTCAGTGAGGTGGGCTCTGCGGTCTTCTTCAAAGGAGGTTGCTGCCCGCCGAACTGTGAGGCGCCAAGATGCACGGTTGGAGGCAATATCAGCCCACTGGCGGTGGTCAATGTAGCAGGCACCTAGAGATTTCTTTAAGCAGTCCTTGTACCTCTTCTTTGGTGCACCTCTGTCTCGGTGGCCAGTGGAGAGCTTGCCATATAACACGATCTTGGGAAGACGATGGTCCTCCATTCTGGAGACGTGACCCACCCAGTGCAGTTGGGTCTTCAGCAGCATGGATTCGATGCTTGCGGATTCTGCCAGCTCGAGTACTTCGATGTTGGTGATGAAGTCATTCCAATGAATGTTGAGGATGGAGTGGAGACAGCGCTGATGGAAGCGTTCTAGGAGCCATAGGTGATGCCGGTAGAGGACCCATGATTCAGAGATGAACAGGAGCGTAGGTATGACAATGGCTCTGTATACGCTGATCTTTGTGTGTTTCTTCAGGTGATTGTTTTTCCAGATTCTTTTATCTAGTCTTCTAAAGGCGCTATTTGCCTTGGCGAGTCTGTTGTTTATCTTTTTGTCGATCCTTGCATCAGATGAAATGGTGCAGCTGAGGTAGGTAAACTGGTTGACTGTTTTGAGTTCTTTGTGCCCGATGGAGATGTGGGGGGGGGGCTAGTAGTAATCGTGGGGAAGTTATGGTAGCAGGAAAGGGCTTTGGCAAATACTAGAGCACCTCGGATGCCCCCCCAAGTTCCTCAACATGGTTATCCAACTGCACGAAAACCAACAAGGTTGGCTCAGATGCAGAAATGAGCTCTCCGAACCCTTCCCCATTGACAACAGTGTGAAGCAAGGCTGTGTCCTTGCACCAACCCTCTTTACTATTTTCTTTAGCATGATGCTGAAACAAGCCATGAAAGACCTCAACAATGAAGACGCTGTTTACATCCGGTACCGCACGGATGGCAGTCTCTTCAATCTGAGGCACCTGCAAGCTCACACCAAGACACAAGAGCAACTTGTCCGTGAACTACTCTTTGCAGATGATGCCGCTTTAGTTGCCCATTCAGAGCCAGCTCTCCAGCGCATGACGTCCTGTTTTGCGGAAACTGCCAAAATGTTTGGCCTGGAAGTCAGCCTGAAGAAAACTGAGGTCCTCCATCAGCCAGCTCCCCAGCATGATTACCAGCTTTAGCACCCTTAATCAAAACGGCAGACCAGTGGCAGTTTTCTCCTGCATGTTACGTGGACCAGAACTTAAACATCCGGCCATTGAAAAAGAAGCCCAGGCTATCATTGAAGCGGTGTGCTATTGGAGACACTTTCTAGCTGGAAGAAAATTCACCCTGGTCACTGATCAGAAATTTGTACCTTACATGTTTAATACTAAACTCAAAAGTAAAATTAAAAAAACGATAAGATGGCACCCTGGCGAATAGAACTCTCAACTTACAATTATGGGATCCTGTACAGACCTGGCAAGTTAAATGATCCCTCCGACACATTGTGATGAGCTGCTGCCAGTGAAGGAGATCCATAGCAGACTATGCCACCCAGGGGTGACAAGATTGTTCCCCTATTTAAGGGCTAACAACCTTCTTTACTTCTTTACTTCCTCAAAGAAGTCAGAAAACAGACTAGAAATTGCCCTGTTTGCGTGGAATGCAAACCATAGTATTTTAAAGCTCTGGAGGCCACTGTCATCAAAGCAACCCAACCCTTTGAAAGGATCAGTTTAGATTTTAAAGGGTCGTTACCTTCTAACATTAAAAATGTGTTTTTCCTTACTGTAATCAAAAAATATTCAAGGTTTCCCTTCGTGATATCCTGCCCTGACGTCTCAACGTCATCTGTCATTAAGGCACTTGACCAAATCTTCAGTATTTTTGGTTTTCCCAGCTACATTCATACAGACAGAGGCTCAGCATTCATGAGTGCTGATCTACGCCAAGCCCTGTTACACAAGGGGATTGCCACCAGCTGCACCACGAGCTACAACCCCCAGGACAATGGGCAGGTCGAAAGGGCCAACGCCACAGTCTGGAAGACTGTTAACCTTACACTAAAGACACATGGTTACCCTGTTTCTCGGTGGCAGGATGTGCTGCCTGTGGTGCTACATTCTATTTGGTCCCTATTATGTACAGTGACAAATCAAACACCTTATGAACATATGTTTACTTTTCCTAGGAAATCAGGGACTGTGATGGACTGGCCAATCTGTCTATCTGAACATGGAACCGTGCTGCTGAAGAGACACGCTCGGACGCGTAAAATTTACCCCCTTTTCCAGCCCGTTCAATACTGCACACTAATCCCAATTATGCCCACGTTAAATTTCCAGATGGGAGCATAGACACAGTACCCCTAAGAGATCTAGCCCCGTCTGGTTCACCCCCTCCGCATGCCTCCACTCAGAGTAATCTTGAGAGGTTGGATACACCACCCCAACCTGCAACCCCTAGTAAGCATTTAGGTGGCTATGCTAAGGCCCCACAGCCTCATGCTGGTGATTCTGGAGTGGGTCCAGAAGTCCTGCCATCTCACACTACAGATCAGGGAATTGTATCAACACCAGCAGTTTCCAAAGTCATCACTCCTGCAAAACCTCCACCTGCTCCAATAAGGAGGTCTTCCCGCATTTGAAAGCAACCTGAAAGGCTCCACTATTCGTAAACATCTCGTTATATTCTGGTTGTGCTGATTGTTGCTTTGTTTTGGCTACGTCAGTAAATTCTCAATGCCATTTATTTGACCGTTTTATGTTATGCTTACAGTAGAATTGCTTGCTCACTTCATTGTTACCCTAGAAGTTGTTCTTTTAATATTAACCCAACTTCTGCCGGGGGGAGACTGTGATGAATCTGTGTCATGATGCCAGTCTTTCGCTGTGGTTTGTCTGCTCCACTGACATTGAACGTGTATTATCTCTAAAACTAAAGACAATCCCCTTGGTTATAACTGTGTATGTACTCATTATCATTCATTATTGTATTACCGAGTTTCTACTAATAAAAGCCATGATTCCTGGTCAACTACACAGCCTTCGATTTCTTCATTAACTGGCACTTCACTGCCTCAACACATTGATCAAAGTTATCAATCTAAGAATATTATCAGAAGCATACCTATTCTTAATAAAACCTGATTGGTCAACAGGTACTAACTGAGGTAAATATTTAGCAAGTCTCTTTGCCAATATTTTAGCTATTATTTTATAATCCACATTTAATAAAGAAATTGGCCGATATGAAGCCACATTCAATAGATCCCTATCTTTCTTGGAATTACTGTAATTATCACACTTGAACAGGATTCTGGAAATGATTGTTCATCTGTTATTTGCTGAAGCAACTCCATTAATATAGGGGACAAGTCCTCATAAAATACCTTATAAAACTCTACTATAAATCCATCGTCACCTGGAGACTTCCTACTTGGCATCTTCTGTATAGCTTCCTTTATTTCAAAATCTGTAAATGGAGACTCCAAATCTTTCATTTCATCTTCTCCAACAACTGGCAAATATAAATCAGATTTTAAAAAAAGGATTCTATAGAACCATCATTTTGAATTCCTTCAGAGGTATATAATTTCTGATAAAATAAACAAAATTGGTCATTAATTTCCTGAGGTTTATAAGTAACTATTTAATTTTTTTTAACAGCATTAATAGTTCTCGATGTCTGTTCTGTTTTTAATTGCCAAGCTAATACCTTATGAGCTCTATCACCCAATTCATAATAATGCTCTTTAGATCTTTGAATTAATTGCTCATATTGATATGTTTGCCAAGTATTATAACATATTTTCAACTTAGTTAATGCTGCATTTTTTTTAAATCTTCTGTAACATTCTTCTGAAATTCTTTTTCCAACTCAGTTATCTGTTTCTCCAAAGTCAAACATTCTGCCAAATACTGTTTCTTTTTTAACTTATGCTGAATAACTAATAATTTGGCCCCATAAATATGCTTTCAAAGCATCCCATAAAATAAAATTACTCTGTACTGAATTAGTATTTATACTCAAGAAAGAAGCAATTTGTTCCCTAACAAAAGTAATAAACTCAGTTTTTTTTCAATAACATTGCATTAAATGTCCTCTGATAAGTTGATTACATCACCTCAGAGCCAGCACAAGATATAAATAACATGGAACGATCAAACACAATCCTACTCTGAAATTCAGCCTGAACAATTCAAGCTTGAAGATGTTCCAATATCAAAAACAAATCTATTCTAGAAAATGAATCATGCCTAGATGAATAAAAAGAAAAATCTTTTTCTGTTGGATTGAATCTCCTCCAAATTTCAACCAAATTCAAATCTTTCATCAAAGACCCCATTTGTGTAGTCATCTTGGATTTCTTTATACTTTTTGGAGATTTATCTAATAACAGGTCTAAAACACAATTAAAATCCCCTCCAATTAAAATGTTTTCATTAGCCTGATTTAATGTCAAAAAAGTTTCAGATATAAATCGCTCATCATCCACATTAGGCCCATAAACATTCAATAACGTCCACAATTCTGCAAAGATTCTTATAATTCACCATTAAAACCCTATCCATAGTTTCAGTAAATGATTCCAACTTAAATGGTATTTTCTTATGAACCAAAATCGCCTCTCCTCACACCTTAGAATTAAAAGAAGAAGCAACTACATACCCTATCCAATCTCACTTCAATTTTAAATGTTCTTTTTCAGTTAAATGTGTTTCTTGCAAAAAAGCAATATCAACCTTCATCTTTTTTAATATAAGCTAACTCACGCTTATGCTTAATCCGGTTATTCAATCCCTGTACATTAAAAGTTGCAAAATTCAAATTAGACATCTCTTTACTAAAAAAAACACAATTCACACTTCAACAAAAAAGCTCCCCTTGCTTAAAAAAACTCCCTTTAAGTAAAATACAAAAAAAACCCTTATATAAAAAGAAATTACAAAAACAAAAAAAGATTATCCCCAAAACTAGACCAAGGTAGTAACTCCCCAATTAACTGGATGTGGTAAAACCCACTAGTGGCAGATGACTATCAAAAGCTTCAGAACCATCCACCCCCCCCACGCCCCAGTCGAGCTACTCAGCAATTATTTATCTCAATCATATTCAACCTAATGATTCCATTCCCATTCTCATTCCTCTTACCAGATGCCCTCCTCTTAGGTGACGATAATCAATCAGCTCCTCACACGTCTGGCAAAGAATTTAATGCTTCATGATCACTCTCAAAAAATTGAAATTGAAAATTCCCATAGAAGACTTTCAATACAGAAGGAAAGGCAAACTTGTAGCCCTTCCTCCACAACACCTCTTTTGTTGAATTAAATTATTTACGCCTCTTAATAACTTCATGACTCAAGTCAACATTAAAAAAAAACACTCTATTGCCCTGAACCATCATTGGAGTTCGATTCTGTAGAGCCTTTTCAACAGTAATCCACAGAATCATCTCTCTATCCTGGTATCTCAAACACCGAATTAAAACTGCTCGTGGTGGTTGACCCAGAAAAGATTTCCTCCTCAATGCCCTATGAACTCTATCCAATTCCAAGCCATCCAGAAAAAAATCATTTCCCAATATGTCCAGAATCCACTTTTCAAAAAACTTCACTGGGTCTGAACCCTCAATATCCACTGGAAGTCCTACTATTTTACATTATTCCATCGACTTTGATTTTCCAAAGATTCAATCTTCTTCAACAATTCTCTCTTCTGAATCTCCCAACCTACAAAAGAATCTTCCACTTTTTGTATTTTTTCTCTGTTTTGTTCTACTTGATCTTTACAATCATGAAAAGCCTCTTCAATTTTTTTGAAATTATCTTGTACCTGTACAATATCCATTACTTTCAAACATCTATTAACATCAGCCTTAACAACAGTCATATCATTCTTTACAGATGACACTTATTCACAAATATTATTCATATTAACTTTTATCTCCATAAATCCTTGATTCATTTGTGTCGACATCTGTAGTGACATATCCATCTGATGAGCAATCTCCTCCAAAAATGTAAAAACAGCTTCAAATCCAGGCTCCCCGTTCCTCCTTGAGGCCTACCTTCTTTAGCAGCAGTACCCAAAGCAAACTCTTCATATCTTGTTTCTGACAAGGCTGGACTTCTCTCCTCTTCTTCACCTGCACTTGTTGTTGGCCAGGCAAAGCAACTGCGCATCTGTACCCCCATCAGCGCTGGGCCAACTTCCTCAGCCTGTTGCTGTCCGGGTCCCCCCGCAGCCCACACCTTATCCAATAAGTCACGAATGCACGTAGCACCACGCATGCACAGCAGCACTACTGACTGCGCAGGCGTGTCTTCTGACACTCATCCACGCATTTCCAGGCCGCTGGGCACCACAGCTTGGCCAACTCACCCAGCTTCACGGGCGTGCGTACCAGAGTCAGCCGAGTGAAAACTAATGCCGGTACCATCTTGCGACTGCAGGGTAGATGCTGGCATCATACTTATCTGACCAGAAGTACGCTGAGCCTTGAGAACTAAGTCAATCAACTCTGTGGCTTCAATTAATAAATCTTAATTTAGCTGCTTCATAATAATTTTGAAAATGAGGCAATTTTAATCCTCCCAAGGCATATTTCCAAGTCAATTTATGTATTGCTACTCTAGCTAGTTTCCCCTTCCATAAAAATTCTCGTACTACTTTATTTAAGTCCTGGAAATAAGATTTCGGAAGTAGACAAGGAATTGACTGAAAAAGATACTGAATTCATGGAGGAACATTAATCTTAATACAATTTACTTGACCTACTAATGACAAAGGTAAATCCTTCCACTTAATTAAATCAGCCTTAATTTTTCTCATTAATGGTACATAATTTAAATTATACAATGATTGAATATTTACATCAATAATTATACCCAAATACTTAATTTTATCAATCCAATGAAATTTAGTAATTTGTCTACACTGACCATAATTTGCATCAGAAATTGGTAATATTTCACTCTTGTCCCAATTCACCTTATATCTTGACAATACACCATATTGTTCTAAACATTCTTTCAAATAAATTAAAGATTATTCCAGATTAGTTAAATATATCAAAACAACATCAGCAAATAAATTAATCTTATATTCATCATCTGCTATTCTTATATCTCTAATATTCTTGTTCTGCCTTATAGTTTGAGCTAATGGTTCGATGACCAATGCAAATCTTCTTCTTTGGCTTGGCTTCGCGGACGAAGATTTATGTAATGCAAATAGAGTGGCAACAAAGGACAACTTTGGCAAGATGAATGCGATAATTTAAATAACGAAGAGGTTTGAGCATTTGTCGCCACCCTACAAACTGGATTATTATATAGTGCCTTTACCCAACAAATAAAAGAGGGTCCAAATTTAAATTTCTCCAAGACTTTAAATAAAAAATTCCATTCGAATACATCTTAGCTTCATTTTATTTTATTGAGGAGAGGGTTTTTTTTTATTGATTGAGTGAACAGAGGGTTTTTTTTAATTGTTAAAATAATGTTCAGTTTGAATTTTGCAACATTTAATATTCAAGGCTTAAATAACCCGATTAAGCGTAATTGTGTTTTAGCTTACATAAAAAAAGATGAAAGTGAATATTGCTTTTTTTCAGGAAATTCATTTAATCGAAAAAGAACATTTAAGATTGAAGAGAGACTGGGTTGGACATGTAATTTCATCTTCTTTTAATTCGAAAGCACGAGGAGTGGTGATTTTGATTCATAAGAAAATACCATTTGAACTTGAATCCTCGGTGGAAAGAGCTGGTCGAATCTTAATGATTAATTGTAAATTGTTTGCTGAGTTATGGTCTTTGTTAAATGTGTATGTGCCTAATGTTGACAATGAACAACTTATGTCTGAATCTTTTTTTAACTCTGAGCCAAGCTAAGGAAAATACCTTGATTGTGGGTGATTTTAATTGTGCATTAAATCCATTATTGGATATATCTCCAAAAACTATGAAAAAATCGAAAGCAGTGGTCCAATTGGTTTCTTTGATGAAAGACTTAAATTTGATAAAGTTTTGGAAAAGGCTAAATCCTACTGAGAAAAATTTTTCATTTTATTCTTAGTGTCATGATTCATTTTCAAGAATTGATTTATTTTTGGCATCAGCACATTTGCAATCACATTTTACTCAAGCTGAATATAAGAGTAGAATAATTTCTGATCATTCATTGTTATTTATTTCTTGTGATGGGCTGGAATTTACTCAATCAACTTTTCGTTGGAGGTTTAATGCAATGTTACTGAAAAAAACGAAATTTGTAAAACTTATTAAGGATGAAATTGTTTATTTTATAAATTTGAATAGGAACTCAGTTCAGAGTAAGTTTACTTTATGGGATACTTTGAAGGCATTTTTATGCGGTCAAATTATTAGTTATGCATCAAAAGGAAAGACATTTTTGGCGGAAAAAGAATTTCAGAGGAATTGTACGGAGGATAATAAAGCAGTTTTAACTAAATTAAAGTTACAATACAATATATTACAAACATATTAGTATGAACGTTTAATTCAAAGATCTAAGCAACCTTTTTACGAGTTAGGGGATAGAGCTCATAAAGTTTTAGCATGGCAATTGAAAACAGAACAAGCATTAAGAACTATTAATGCTGTAAGAAAAGATAATTCAGTTCCTTATAAATCTCAGGAAATCAATTACCAATTTTTATAATTTTACCAGAAATTATACACTTCTGAGGGAGTTCAAGATGATGGTTCTATTGAATCTTTTTTGTTGGATTTAAATTTGCCAATATTAGGGGAAGATGATGTGAGGAAATTGGATTCTCCTTTTACTGATTTAGAGATAAAGGATGTTATTCAACAAATGCCTAATGGGAAGTCTTTTTGAGTAGATTTATTGAGTTTGGAACAACATCTTGGGCCGAAGGACCAGTACTATACTGTAATGTTCAGTTGTTCTAATATTTATACATATATGAGGGTTAGTTTACCTTCAAGAACAAATGAACAATCAGTTATGGCTTTCAATAATATTGTATATGCAATTTAAATCAGTTGAGAATCAATTGTCTTTAATGACTTTAAACAAGAAAGTCAACAGAATCTGTGATTGTAGTTTAATACACAAAAGTACTGGAGAAACTCAGCTGGTTGTGCAGCATTCATACAATGTAAAGATATATAACCAACATTTTGGACCTGTTGATAGCTCTATAATTGTTATTGGTATACAGCAAAAGCAAAGAGCTGACAATGGCAGCAAACTATTGAGGGAGTAGCAGGGCGCTAATTAAGTATGAACACTTCTATTGGTAGAGAAGTCATGATGTCAAATGGTGCTAGGTTAGAGAGCAAAAGAAATACAATTGTTTCAGCCATTTATTTTATTCATAGATAAAGAAGAAATGTTCTGAAGGGTAATAGCCATCATCAAGATTCTGGGGATGCCACAGAATGGAGCAACAAATATGTGGTAAGAGAATGGTCATATTATTGCCAGTAATATGGACAAAGACATACATATTTCTCTCAGACAAAACAATTTGATACAGTGGGCTGAATAAGACCATAAAGCCATAAGATATAGGAGCAGAAGTAGGCAATTCACTCTACAGAGACTACTCCATCATTCCACCATGTGCATTCACCAACTTAGCCCCAGTCCCCTGCCTTCTCTCCATAACCTTTGATACCCTTTCTATTAAGATACCTCTCAATCTCCACCTTAAGTACACCTAATGACTTAGCTTCTACTGTAGCCTGAGGTAGCAAATTCCAGAGGTTCATTACTCTCAAGCTAAAGAAATCCCTCCACATTTCTGTTTAAAATGAGTGGTCTTCAATCCTGAACTTGTGCCCTTTTGTCCAAGACTCCCCTACTGTGGGAAACAACTTTTCCACATCTAATTTGTCCAAACTTTTCAACATTTAAAATGATTCCCTGAGGTCTCTCCTCATTCTTCTAAACTCCAATGAGTTCAGTCCAAGGGCCATCAATAGTTCCTCAGGTGATAATCCCTTCATTCCAGGAATCATTCTTCAGAAACATCTTTGAAACCTCTCCAATGCCACCACATCCTTACAGAAATAAGGATCCCAAAACAGTACCCCATGCTCCAACTGAGGCGCACCAATGGCTTATAAAGCCTTAACATCATATCCCTGTTCTTGCATCCTATTCCTCTAGGTATGAATGGCAACATTGTTTTCACCTTCTTTGCAACCCAATCAACCTGGAGGTTAATCTTTTGGGTATCCTACATGAGGACTTCCATATCCCTTTCCACCTTCCTACTTTGAATTTTATTCCCATGAATATAATAGTCTGCCTTTTATTCCTTCTACCAAAATGCATGACTGTACACTTTCCAATATTGTGTTTCATTTGCCACTTCTTTGCCCATTTTTTTAATGTATCTAAGTCTTTGTGCAGCCTCTGTACTTCCTCCTCACCTACCTGCCCCTCCACTTACCTTTGATCTGCAAATTTAGCCACAAAGCCATTTAATTATTAACATATAATTCAAAAAGAATTGACCCTAACACCATTCATAACTGGTAGCCATTCTTAATACGATCATTTATTCTCACTCTCACTCTCTATTTCCTGATGATCAGCTAATGCTCTACCCATGCCAGTATTTTTTTTGTAATTCCATGGGCTCTCTTCTTGTTTTTTTTTGGAATATTTTATTTAAAGTATTAAACCATGATACATACAGTAAGGAAACAAATAATACATATGGTCAATGGAAAATAGATGGTATGTACAAACACACTACCCTTCTCCTACCCAACCTCCTTCCCTACCAACTCTCCCCCCCCACCCTATCCCCTTTATACCCAATCCCTCCTAACCAACTAACCTAAACTCCAAAGAAAGAAAAAAAGAAAAAGGGAAAAAGGAAATATAAACCATAATAACATACAGCATGGCCAGAGATTTCAAAATTTAGCTCTCTTCTTGTTAAGCAGATACATGTGAGACATAATGCTCAAGAGAGCTCAAGGAATTGCTACCTGTATGTAGATGATAATTTTTTAAAAAATTATGCAGCTTCATACAGAGCACAAATTTTAGATGCAAGCAAGTTATCAGCCCATAGAAATGGAAATAACCATTTGATCATTTTCTTCATGACAATTCGCATGGAGATTATTTTTTTTCTCTTTCAGAAGGTTATTAAGTCAAGTGAGATTGAAAGGTGGGATCTCATATCAATGCAAAGGACACTTATAGGCCATATGGTTGATATTTGGGGAACTCCTGTTCTCAGACCTCTCATTTTAGATGGTCTGATACATGTGCTAGAGGGAAAGTCAGTAATTGCCAATTAGGAAAGAAATTCCAATTTTGCTTCAGCATCTCGTATGGAACTATTTTGTGAGTTACTGTTCACATGGTCAAGTTGGACAACATAGAAGTATTGACTGGCCTTTATTGCATAAATGTGACAGAGAGTATATTTAAAGACACCCATTTGATTGTGAAAGAAATGATCATTATGCATGTTGGTGCATGAACCATTGATGTGTCACTGCCCTGTAGATATATTGAAAATACCTTAACTACATTCAGTCAAGGAAGATCAAAATGATGTCAAACACATGCAGCAATGACTCTCTGGGTTAAAGAGGAGGTAATTTGCTGTTGCCACAAATGACTGATTCATTCAATTATCTATTGTAGACATGGATCATAAGCCTGCAGTTATCTTATTGTGTACTTCATTGAATCCAACTATTTATGCAGTGGTTTTCCCAGCTTATTTTGAAATTGTTAACTTTCCATTTTAAAAAGTATGCTTCCAAATTGTAAAGTATTAAACAGGATACCATAACATGCACTTCCTGCATCTCCATCTCCTGATAATCACAAATTGCCTGATGTGAGATTTGGAGCAAGGAAAGTTTAATAATGCCCATGGATAATTAGATGGTAGAAAAGAAATTAAGAGAAGCAGCTAAAACATTTTTAATCAAGGCTGAACACTACTCAGGTTCTAGAAGAATAATATAAAAACACAGAAATGTAGGAGGAACTCAAAAGGTTTTGCGGTGTCCAGAGAAAGTAAGACATATTAACAACATTTCTTTTTCATGGTGTTATGAGACCAGAGGACCCTAAAACTCAGCAGCAATAGATATTCACCGACAAATGGTTACTTAAACAAAAGTTGCTTTTAATTATCTTTATATTTGAAAATATAATCAAACTTTAACTTATCACTATTGACTTATTTAACTTAACCCCCTTCTAATTCTAAGCGCACGTGTATGTAATGTGTGTGTAAGTTCAGAAAAGTTCTTTGCTTCACAGTACAATCTCACTTCTCATCCTTCAAGTTCACTGGTTTCATGCAAGTCTTATACTGTGAGCTGGATTTAACATTTATAAAGTTCACCAGGCTTTGGTGCTTGAAAGGTAAATGGCTACCACTCAGGAAGGTTCTTGTCGGTTTTCAGAGAGAGATTTGTTGTTCCAGGACATCCACAAGAGATGTTCTTCCATAAGCCACTTCAGTGTCTTGCTGACAAAACTTGCCCCTTCAGGGTTCTCCAGATGATAACCTCTTTCTTTCAGGTTACCACAAAGTTCCTTTTTGTTTCCCTTATTTCAAGTGAAACATTATACAGCCAGCTCTCTCCTCTTGCATGAACCATAAGGGCTATGACAAGGCCGTCTTCCAAATGGGGCTTTCCACAAGCTTGCCAGTTTGTCCTGTTCCAGTCCCAACTGTTTCTACTGACTGTAACACTGTACAAGTGATTTCTATGTTCTCTCTCTCTCTCTCTCTCTCTCTCTCTCTCTCTCTCTCTCTCTCTCTCTCTCTCTATCTCTCTCTCTCTCTCTCTCTCTCTCTCTCTCTCTCTCTCTCTCTCTCTCTCTCTCTCTCACTGAGATAAAGCCTGTTTGACTCTCTCTCTGCTTGGAAAATCACATGACCCTCTTAGAACAACTCCAGACAATCTGCAGCTCCAACAAGATCTTTCATCTGTTGCCTTTTGTAAACAACAATTTATTAGTGAAGTCTCTTGAACACTCTCCATAGCTCCTGCAAAAGTTGTGGAGCCGATATGTCCAGCATTAGCAGAGCTTCAGTATTTCAAATAAGATCTATTTTAAAGTATTTGTATGTAACCTACTCTAACAAACCTTTCCCAATTTATCTCCCAAAAATATATCTATATACTCCGTCATAATGGTATGAGAAAAATCAGGCAGTGGCTGAATAAAAGAAATGGCAGGGAGACGAGTACATACCAACAGACAAAAGGTGATAATTGGATATGGAGAAGAGTCAAGGAGAAAGGAAAGGTTAGAATCAATAGGATAAGGGCATAGGAGGTTTGGCTCTGATGATGTCAAGCTGGAGTAAAGGAGATAGAGGAAAAAGGGAAGAGAGGACCAAGCTACAGGAAAGGAGACATGTGAGCTAACAGAAACCTGAGAATTCAATATTAATGCCATCCAATTTTAGGGTGCCTTGATGGAATATGGGGTGTTGTTCCTCCAATTTGTGGGTGGTCTCTTTCTGAAAGATATGCCAGCATGGGAATTGGGTGGGGAAATAGAAATGGTGGCACTGACAAATCCCTGCTATTGCAGCGGAGAGAGCCAAGGTGCTCAATAAAGCTATTTCCCAGTCTGTTTCCATTCTCTCTAATGTGGAGCATCTCTTGTGGTCCCAGGGGTAGATGCCAAGGGGATGATTAGTGAGAAGGGAGAAGGGAAGAAAGTAGAGCAACTAGCCAACCTTGGTGAACATACTTGTTGTTAAGGTAAAGGTTCCATTATTGTCATGTAATACTACATTTACTGTGGCTGAGAGTTGCCACTTTGTCAAGACCTCTCATGCAAAGATTGAACTCAAAACCTTTGGTTTACAAGGCCATTGCTCTAACTACTGAGCTATCACAGCCTCTATGACTGTGGATTACCATTCTTAAAGATTGGCACATTTTGTACTCCAAATTGATAGGAAGTCTTTTTCTACAAGATCTGTGCTGAGCATTAAACTTGGAAACTGCAGTGATCCAGTTTGAACCATTTCACATTAATTTAAAATGAAAAAGAAAGGTCTTCTTCAATGAGTATGACCTTCTTGTCCTGAGAGTAATACCAAGTAGGATTTTTCTTTTGTATGAGGCAGAAAGAGTTTTATCTTAATGAAGTGAATCATTGCATCTTTCCCCAACTTTGCACTCATAGCTCTCTCCAGTCTTCAGGAGCTTAATCTACAAATATTTACTCTCCCTAGGTTGTGATCTCTTGATCCAGCACTTTCACAGTTCCTAGTTCGCATGATCCAAACTACTGCCCCTCATTCCTGCATTCCCACCAGACCCATGATATTATTTTCTTCAAATGTGCTTGCAGTTAGGATTGAATATTCACAAGACAGTGATTTATGGCATGATAGCATGTCCATTGTGGCCTCAAACCTTAGTGGTACCAAATTCAGCTGTTTTTCTCCTTTCTGGAATTAATCCCCAACTACTCCTAATTCTTGAGCACAGCCAAGGACAAAATGGGCACAGTGATTACAATGGTGAAATTGCCATTCAGTATGATGGATCCACATGAAACTTGTTGTATTTTCTGGGTGGCAGTGGTTAGCATTGCGGTTGTGTGGCACGATTAGCAGAGTGGTGCAACACCAGTATGGCATAGTGACCAGGGGTTTGAATCTGGTGCTGTCTGTAATGAGTTTGTATGTTCTCCCCGTGTCTGTGCGGCTTTCCTCTGCATGCTCTGGTTTCCTCCCACCCTTCAAAATGTTATACGTTAATTGGGATATTTGGGTGGTACGAGCTTGTGGAACAGAAGGGCCTGTAACTGTGCTGCATGTCCAAATTTACAATGAAAAAAAAATCCTTTTAAAACTAGACAGCATTTCTTAAACTAGTCAGCATCCTCTGAAGACTCTGTTATCCCATTCCAAAAGCCTTATTTTTTTATTTTTTTCTTCAGTCCTTTTTCTTCTGACCCTCTATCTTTTAAAATTCTATTTCTACAATATAAATCATCATTTTAAACCTGATCATTGCTGATTTGCTTCACCTTGTTGGGTTCAAATGCTCATTAGAATCTGCAATGCCAATATCACTTCAAATATTCTATCCCAATGCAAGTACAATTTTATTGCAAAGCATTAACAATCACTTTCAAAACCTTGCTTATTTTGTTCTGAAATATTCAAATTAGTGTAAAATGCCTAACAGCATGATGAAATGGGCAAGAAGCTTTCAGGAAGTAATTGTGTTAATGTGATAAATTAGTTTATAGAATGGCACATTTTTTTCATATCTCAAAATTCAGCTTGCAAGTATTGGAAAAGGATGATTTTGATATTTGTTCCCAATCTATCAATTCTTTTCCAAACTCTCAATGCACTTCAACAAATAAGGAAGTCCATGACATCATGCAACAAAACTGACACTACATTCAGGCATGACCTGATTAGTGGCAAGTCACATTCACACCATAAGAGATCCAATCAAAGATCTTCAATAAGAGAAAGGTGAATGCAGCTCCTAACATTTCTAATAATGTTCAACTTGACCCAGGACAAAACAGCTTGCTGGATTAGCAGCCTAAAACCACACTAAACATTATCTCCATCCACCATTGACATATTGTGGCTGAAGGGAGTAAAAATACTTCTCATTATAAATCTGCTGACAGCACCTTCCAAACTTGTGACCTTTAGCATTATAAAGAGTAACGGCATTTGGTAGAAAACCACCATCTGCAGGATCCTCTCCAAGCTACTCACTATCCTGTCTTGAAAATATATTGCTATTCCTTCATCCTGGCTAGGTAAACACTCCTATCAAAGACACTGGAAGTCCTTCACTTGAAATATCTAAACCTTAGCCAGTGTGAAAATGACTTTCACTTGCTCACATTCATCAAGAGACAATATTGTTCCTACCCATTGACATTCAATGGCATTATCATCACCGATCAATATCCTGAGGATTACCATTGATCATAAACTGAACTGAAGTAGTCATATATACAATGTGGCCACAAGTGCAGGTCAGAAACTAAAAATTTTATGGTGAGTAACTTAACTCACCTTCGAACTCCCCAAAACCTGTCCACCATCCATATGGACCAAGTCAAGAGTATGATGAAATCCTCTCTACTTGCTTGGATGAGGGGATCTTCACCCTTTCCACAATCATTCACTCACTCTAGCATGATACTCAGCAACTATTCATACCATCTACAGGATGCATTGTAAAAACTTACCAAGACACCGGAGGCAGCGATTTTCAAACCCACAACATTGGACAAGGGCAACAAAAAACTGGAATTTGTCCTCCAATCCACTCATTATCCTGACTTAGAAATATCGTGTTGCTACTTCACCATCATTTGGTCAAAATCTTGGAGTATAACCACACCTCAAGGAGGCAGCTCACCACTACCTTCTCAATGGCAACCATTGGGAAATTGAATGCTGACTCTCTCAGTGAGCTCACATCACTTAAATGAATTACATAAGGATTGCAGCAATTCAAAAAATCAATTCATTGCCATTTTATCAAACCATGATATGGATGGGCAATAAATGATGGTTTTGCCATTCACTCCCAGATTCTAAGAAAATGATTATATCTTTTAAAAAGGTATTGGTGCATGATATTAAATCACTCATCAATTTCACCATTCAGTGATTTCCTGGCTGAATTTTTATTGAAACTCCATCAACATTCTTTAATTTCATAAACAATACCCATGGAAGCAGAAATCTATCAATCCTATATCTTGATTCCTGCCACACTTTGCATTAAAAAAAGTGCTTCCTAACTCTTTTCTTGAAAGCTTTCATTCAAATTTTAAGATAATTTTCCTCTATTGCAGAAATGTTTCTCCCAGTCTATTGCATTGATTTCTTATCAAATCATAAAACCTTTAATCAAAGCTGAATTTAATGTATATATTCAAGAAAATACCAAGCCACATTAATCAAGCTGCTCTCATGAACTACAGATGAGTGAACAATGTTTTGCCCTTAATGTTGACATTAATATTTCTGGAAGGTTTTCAAAAATTGGAAGTTATTGGATGAGAAGTTGGCAGAAATAGAAAATGGGAGATTCATTCTGGGACAGATAAATTATGATGCATCTCATTGTAACATTTTCCTGTTCTTTCTGAAATATTTGTCTAACTTGCATAAGTAAATGGAATTCCAGATGTCAAAATCACATTGATCTGGTAATGCCTCATCATTCACATTGTTCAAGAAAATATTTACCAGGTCACAAGAAAATAGGTCTACCTGGCTCTTCCATTCAATATGACCATGGCTGGTCGACTCCAGTCCCTTACCTTATAACTATGTCCCTTTGAGAATCCCCCTGAAGTGGAAACATGTAAGCATCTACACTTCAATATCTTAAATGTCTCAAGAATTCCTAAATCAAAGCACCATTTAATGGTAATATTCAAAAGAATGCAATTCTCCTTTAGTCAACTGACAAAGGTCCAAATAATACAAATTCATCAGTTTAGTCTTTCTTGTCAGTCTCACACCCCAAGAGTTAGTCTGATGAATTTCCTTTTGGGCTATCTCCATTGCTACTATATATCCTTTTATCTTTCAGGCAAGGGGACCAAAACTCTGTGCAATATTCCATGTGTGACCTCCCCAACATCCTTTTCCAATGCAAAACAAAGGATTTCTCTTCAGTTTGTCCTGTGATTTTTGGATTGATTTTTAAGTTTAGATATATTGTTCTCTTGCACTAAAAGTTTTAGTGCCACCTTATGTTTACCTGGTAATCAATAGCTATCTGCTATTTATTCTTCAGCTCACTTCCATGGTGGTACATATAAAAACATAAGGGGGAGATGAACAGGAGGTCAGATGTTTGCATCTGCCACTCAGATCACCACTGAGTTCAGCAATGGGACACAATCACTTTGACTAGGTCGGCTAAATCAGGTTTGTCTGGAACAAGGAGTACAATCTGATTGAGAGTGGGATCCTAAATTAATTCAAAATTTCTACTTATAGGTAGTGCAAGAAAAGGTGGAAAATCTCATGAAATGGTGTGGGAGAAGCAACCTGAGTCTCAATGTAGACAAGATGAATGAGATGATTGTGGTCTTCAGGAGGACCAGGAATGGCCACCCCCCACTACACATCAACACCTCTGTAGTATAGAGAGTGGAGAGCTCCAAGTTCCCTGGAGATCACTTAAGTAGTGACCTATTGTGGACACTCGACATCTCCTCACTCTCAGGGAGGTGCAACAGTGACTGCACTTCCTGAGAAGACTGCACGGGCAAGGCTACTGGGCACCATTAATGCAACTTTCTATAGGAGCTCTATGAGAGTGGTCTGGCCAGCTGCATCATAGTATGGTATTGTTGCTGCAGAATAATGAATCAGAGATCAATCCACAGGAGTATAAGGATGGTAAAGAGGATCACTGGAGTCTCCCTCCCCCCACATCGATGTGATCTACCAGAATTATTGTCTCAGAAGGGTGTGCAAAATCATTGATGACCCTTTCCACCCTGCACTCAGCATCTTTCAGCTGCTCCCATCAGGAAAGAGATAAGAAGTATCAGAGCCAGTACCACCAGGCTGTGGAACTGCTTCTTCCCACGGGCAGTGAGAATGCTGAATGACCCAAGGAACTGCTCACACTAAACATCCAAAGCATCATTTATTTATTTATTTTTGTAGATTAAATGCCTGTCTTGCATATGTATTTTTTCACTGTTTGTGTGTTATGTCTGGATGTGTGCCTGCATGTTTTGCATCGAGAAACAGAGAACACTGTATTCTTGGGTTGTACTTGTGCAATCAGATGACAATAAACTTGACTTGAAAAAACTGTACACAAGAAAAGATACATATTCAAAAGAGAAATG
This sequence comes from Narcine bancroftii, assembly GCF_036971445.1. Taxonomy (NCBI): domain Eukaryota; kingdom Metazoa; phylum Chordata; class Chondrichthyes; order Torpediniformes; family Narcinidae; genus Narcine; species Narcine bancroftii. Next base: position 24,911 of record NW_027212098.1, on the reverse strand, counting down.
TAATCAAGAAAGAACAGCAAATAATCTATGCAATACAGAAAATGAGATTTCCATAAAAATGATGTGAAATTAAGAGTCCTTGAATGAGTCTTTGATTGACTTAGTTGTTTTGGAGTCTGATGGTGGAGGTGTAGCAACTGTTCCTGTACTTAGTGGAATGAGTCTTGTGGCACCTACAGTATATCTATTTCCTGAAGCCAGCAATGAGAACAGAGCATGTCTTGAGTAGTGTGGATACCTGATGCTTTCCAACAGCAGATTTTCATGATAGAAAAGAGAGTTTTGCCTGTGACATACTTGGTCGTGTCTACTATTACTTTTTGCAAGGCTTTCTTTGCAGAGGTATTGATGCACCCATACGCGACTGTGATACAGCCAGTCAGCACACCCTCCACTACACATCTGTAGGATGTGATGCGTTTTCTTCATGATAATATTAATGTCCTGTGTCCAGGAAAGATCCTCCAAGATAGTGATGCCCAGGAATTTAAATTTGCTCACTCTCTCCACCTCCAATCCCCCCAATGATCTCTTCTGGTTTTCCTTCCTGAGGTTTACAGTCAGCTCTTTGATTTTAGTGACATGGAGTGTGAAGTTGTCGTTAGTACATCATTCAGTCAAGTTTTCAATCTCACTCCTGTATGCTGACTCATCAGCTCCTTTAATACAACCATCACCAGCACATTTGTAACTGGTATTATTGTCGTACCTACCCACAGTCATGGATGTAAAGTGAGTAGACCAGGAGGCGAAGGACACAGTTGCTGGTACTAATGGAGATTATAGAGATGATTTTCTTAGCAATCCTCACTAATTGTGGTCTTGAGGTGAGGAAATCCAGATCCAATTACACAGTACGGTATTGAGGCCCAGGTCTTGGAGCTTTCTGATCAGTTTTGATGGTGTTGAATGCAATACTGCAGTCAATAAATGGCATCCTGATATATGCTTTTTTTTTACTGTTCAGGTGTTCCAGGGCTTTGTGTAGAGCCGGTGAGATGGCATCTGCCATAGACCTGTTGCTGCAGCAGGCAAATTGGAATGGCTCCATAATGCCACTCAGACCAGAGCTGATATGCCTCAAATCCAGCCTCTCACATCACTTCATCATCACTGTAGATGCAAGTGTCACTGGTCAATAGTTATTTAGGCAGGTTACTACATTTTTCTTGGGCATAGAGTTGTCACTTTATTTATTGATTGTGGAGCATTGGGAGCTCGACAATCGCCCTATCACCATCCCTTGCTTTATTTGCATTAAAGTTCCAAGCTTCACTGCATATTCAAAAAATCCTCCTGGGAGACGAGCAGTCAAGATTCAAATTTGGGCCGAACTAACTATGATTATTATTCCCTGATATTAGCTGGAAGAAGCTGTAAATTTGAAATATAGTCTAACAGAGTGGAACTGCACAATGTTTATATTTATGGTAACAATAGGTTCCAAGAGTATGATTCATTTTGGCAGACTTGCTGATGAAGAAAGAGCAGGAACACCAGGGAACCATAGCCAATAAACTTTAAAGGCATAGGAGGGGTTATTCCAGGTGTCAGCATGAAGAGTGCCAGTGATCTAGCAGAACAGTAAGTAAAGAGCTGCTTGTGTCAGTAAGAATCAAGGAGACACTCCAAGGTGGAATAATTGGCAGATACCATAGTAACCATTGCATTAAATTTCTGTGCAAGTAGCTCCTTTCAGACACCAATTGGAAGCATTTCTTTGATCAATTAACTTGCAGCTCTCAAATGTGCGTAAAATTGAAGTAAATTTGTTCAGCACACATAAAAGCAAGCCACTAATTGGCTACCAACACTCAAAGTGTGGGTAGCTTTCTTAGCAGCTGGAGTTGGTTTAGGGTCATGGCTTACAAGAGAAAAAAATAATGTAAACTCATTATTAATGTACAGGAAATTTTAACCATGCACATGGCAATCTTTACATTGTTAGTTTGAGATGTACCATATTTAGAATAGCAAAGACTAATTAGTTTCTAGAACACATTTTTTGGTCAGCTCTGGGTTTACAATCTGATTTTTCTTCCATTCTAAATGGTTTTAAAGAATTTTCTTTATTTTTGTGATAATACAGTTCATTCGGAGCCACACTGAAATCCATAGTGTGAAGGAGGATGGAGAGAGTAATGCACCAAAAGTGATTGCATATCATTCCAAATTAAGCAAACATTGTCTGCTGCTCATATCTCCCTTAAACCTATATGTAGCCCAAGGACTATTGTCCCTCAAATGAAAGGGAGGCAGTCATAAAAATGTGAATGGCCAGTGGCTCATCATGTGGGATTATCTCTTCTTGAATTAATGACAGAAAAGAAGATGGTATAGCTAGATAAAATAAAGATGTATGTTCCATATCAATCACTGAATCCCTAAAAAATGTTTCAGTGTTCCGATCACTCAATCTCTGGCATAATTTATGTTAGGGAAATCATGCAGAAATGTGCATTGCTGTTGTTGCTGTATTTCCAGGGTTTCTGTCAGTGTTCCACTAAAGGAGTGGTTCCTAACCTTTTTCTTCCAACCCACATACCACTTTAAGTATTCCCTATGCCATAGGTGCTTTGTGATTAGTAAAGGATTGCTTAAGGTGGGATGTGATGGAAAGAAATACATTTGAAAACCACTGTTCTAATCGTGCATAATTGACTTGTTATGTGCACGCTTTCATAACTCCAAAGGAAATGGACCAATGACAATTTTTCCCAAGCAAAATATTTCAGTAAGACAATTGGGTCTTGAGCAGTGATTCTCAACCTTCCCTTCCCACTCACATACCACCTTAAGCAATCCCTTACTAATCACAGAGCAGCAATGACATCTTCTTCTTTGGCTTGGCTTGGCTTCGCGGACGAAGATTTATGGAGGGGGTAAAAAGTCCACGTCAGCTGCAGGCTCGTTTGTGGCTGACAAGTCCGATGCGGGACAGGCAGACACGGTTGCAGCGGCTGCAGGGGAAATGACATAGAGAATACTTAAAGTGGTATGTGAGTTGGAAGAAAAAAGTTGGAAACCACTGCACTAAAGTAAAGGCAGGACTTTTTTAGAGGTCCTTCTGGCCCATGAGACCATGCTGCCCTAATACACTGATGTGACCAATTAACCCACATATCCCATATGTGTTTGGAATGTGGGAGTAAACCAGAGCGCCCAGAGGAAACCCATGCAGGACATGGGAAGAACATACTAATTCTTACAATTTCCAAAAATTTTGGAATAACTTGAATCAATTTTAGCTTAAAAGTCACTTGCTTGAAGGTACTCTAAGCTTGTTTCATTAATTAGCAAAAGCAAAGCTAGCAGTAAAGGCATACCAATTCATTGTTAAATAATCTTTAACCTACTATTTTAATAGTTCATTTATAACCAAATGTCTTCAGAACTCTTTTCTCCAAAGAAGATGTATCCTATTTGGATATGGTTGTGACTTGGCATTCAAGTGGTGGTAGGTTCAACACCTTTTCAGCACCAGCGATTAGGACTGAACCTGGTTTCAAATTCTGCAGTATCTGTAAGGAGTTTGTACATTCTCCCTATGTCTGTGTGGGTTTTCTCCGGGGCTCCAGTTTCCTCCTAATCTTCAAAAACATGCTGGGGGTGTAGTTTAATAGAGTGTAAATCATGCAGCATTGACTCATAGGGTAGAATTAGCCTATTACAGTGTTGTATGTCTAAATTTAAAAAAATTGAATCATAAATGTTTAGAGAGTATTAAAAGATTGTTCATCTCTTGGAATCTCACTAAAACTGGAACAGGAATTTGAAGTGACATTGATTTGCATTACTCAGCATTAATTTTTATGCCCCACTACTGACTCAGATAAATGAGCAGATTCAGCATGGATGACAGACCAAGCTAACAGGCTTTATGGTTCATTCATGCTCATCACCTCACTGGATGTTGTACAAAAGCCAAATAGACAGGTTTTCAAAATGATTGAATAGACATTACAGATGAAAAATCCACTTTACTTAGTCTTGTTGGGAGATAAATGGAGGGAAATAAATTGGAAATAATATGCTGTCAAAAAAGAAAACTAAAGCAAACTTGGAATGAAGGAGGGATTGAGGAATAGTCAGGGAGAAGAGATAGTATTGTGAAGGCTGTGGGGATGGATTGGTGGTGGTCATCAGAAGATCAAATTCAGGGTGATCATTGATGGGTGGAGGTTAAGAGACAGATCTGGTGGAGGTTGTTTGAAGGGCCATTAGAGAATGGGTCAGGAGTTTCCATCAAGGAAATTCTTAGAAGGGTAATGTATTTGTTATTGTTGTAATTTGGTAAAATATCCTTACCCTTTTAAAGTCATTTACAATAAACTTGTCTCAGAATATCAGAGATAATTAAACCATGGGCAGTATGGTTAGTGTATCGATTAATGCAATGCTATTACAATGCCAGCCAAATGGATTTGAATCCATTGATGTCTGTAAGGATTTGTATATCTTCCCTGTGACCTGGAATTTCTCTGGGTGATCCAGTTTCATTTCATCCTCCAAAACGTATAAGATTGGTAGGTTTATTCAGTGTCATTGGACAATATGGGTTTCAAGGGCTGGAATGGCTTCTACCACGCTGCATCATTAAAATTAAATGAAAACCTGCTCACAGAAACTTCCAGCTGCTTCCATCAGGAGTATCAGAGCCAGCACCACCAGGCTGAGGAACAGCTTCTTCTCACACGCATGTGATAGTACAGATTCTATCACCAATGTGTATATGTGCATATGTACAGATGGTAGTGTAGAATGACTGTGATTGGCTGAGAGTGTAGCCACACCTACTGGCAAATCTTAAAGAATTGCTTCTAGCCAGATCAGGTCATTCTGGACTGGTCGACTTACTTGTGATATGCTCCAGTCTTTTAGTTAATAAACGCCTTGGTTTGGATCAACAAGTCTTTGGTTCTTTCGACGCGCATTACAACACATTGAGAATGCTGAATGACCAAAGGGACTGCTCACTCTACCCATTCGAGAGACTCATATTTATGAAATTGTGGCAGCCCCTCAAAGCCTCCTCGAGGTGCCTCACAAAATGAAGGATGAACACGACGATCCAGCAGACTGCATGAGGCCCACAGCGCTGCCCTCCAATATGCCACAACTAAAGGAGCCTAACTGGCCTATCAAGGAAAGTGGATTGCAAATGCACCAATCATCCCTGAGAGGGCTATGACCACACCTCTCAGCTTGAGAATAAAAGCAGGGCTGTGAGCCCAATGAAGTTCAGTGTTAACTACACTCGACTGGGATTCATGTCATTCTTTCTGGGAACAGCATGTTCTTTCTAAGCTAACCTGCATGCAGCTATAACCTTTCCTGTGCTATAGGCTCTGCAGAGCCATAGTTTGTAGCAGCTAATTACAAAATAATATTTATCGATTTATTTGTATATATGAATACTTGTCCTACACTTGTATTGTTTGTCTGTGTGTGGGTCTGGTTGTGGGTCTGTGTGCTTTGCACTGAGGCTATTTCATTGAGTTGTACTTATGCAAACAGATGACAATAAACATGATGACTTAATTGGAGCTTTCTGGAAATGGGGACTCATCAGGAAGACACTAGAAGCCTCTCCGCTGCTGAGGATTTGTTACATCTCATTGGCCATCTCTTGAGTGCTGAGGATTAACTCATTAGCTCTCTATAGTCTGCTCAAGTTATTCCCATAGTGACTAATCAGAGGGACTAGGTGATGGGCCAGATCAAGGTCAATGCATTGATGCAAATGCTCATCAAGCACATTAAATTATTGTTGATTGTCACATTTCTTGGCAGATTCCACAAAATGAACATTTCCACTGTACTTATTGTCAGAAAAAAACCTTTTTAATTCAGTTCTTTCACCTGCACATTCAAACCAACATGTAAGGGAATGGAATTGGGCAATTCTTCATGGGAGCATGTAATTTTGGAGAAAGCGGAAGATGTTTGAAATTGCTCCTTTTTCAGATTTTGATCTCCCTGCCTTTCTGGTTTTACACATGACTTATAATTTTATATTAAGTTGAAACACCAGTTCAGGGAGACAACAGGATAGAATTGTCGAATGTTCACCTCTGAAGAGCAGGGACACTGCAGCAATTAAAGATAGATTTTATCTGTACTTAATGAGCAGCAAACTACAGCAAGCCGCTAAGGTAAAATGCTGGTCAGAATGCTTACAGTTTGTTATAGGCTATTAAATATGGTCTTTACTGGCAATGTTTGAGTCTACAATGCAGCTTCATGCTTCTACCTTGGCATGGAAGCACGTTGCGGTATGTGCCAAAACATGTGAGAGATCATCATGTTCACTATTATTTTCGATCATATTTATATCTTAGGTTTTCGGTAGCAGTCTCGCTTCAAATGTTGTCTTGAGACTAAATCTTCTAAAGGTCTAATGATCATGAAATGAAATTTTGGCTGAAGATGCCATGGTCTCATTGGATGAGAATGGAAAAAAAAGTGGATGTATCATTCCAGTGAAACATTAAATCAAGGTTCCTACATTCCATAGTTTTCTTCCCCCCCTCCCCCACCCCACTGATCTGATGTATTTTATTGAAATATGCTGCAGTCATTTACTGTATCAGATATGGAATTGTGGTGTGGCAGCTAGTACTGCCTCCTCAAAGTTGTAGGACTGAGCTTCAGTCCTGATTCTGAGTGCTGACTGGGTAGAATTTGATATTGCTCCCTGTAACTCAGTAGACTTCCTCCTTGTGTTTCAGTTTCCTTGCACATCCCAAAGATCAGCTATTTGATTTAATAACTATTTTAATTTCCACCAAAGGTAGCTGGGTGGGAGGGGATCTGAGAGAGAATAGGATACAGAGCAGAAGGTAGAGGAATGGATGATGTGCTATCAATAATACCAAAAGGCTGGATGGAGTTACTAGGTGACAAGCTTTTATTATCATAACACTGGAGTTACTAGATGATCCTGTTGCTGGCCTGATTCCAGGATTCATACTGAGGGAGGGACTTGGGCATAATCAATTTTATTTGGGAATTCCAGGGGAAGGAGTTACAGGGAGGAGGCAGGCCAGCCATACACAGAGATAGAGTGCCAATGGCATAAGAGCATCACAGTGGTATCACCACATTAACCCCATCTTTTAAAAGAAAGTCTAGCGGGGTCGAATGGGTTCAGTGTCCATTATAAGTTCAGTTGATTTGGTGGTCTTCTGTGTCTCAGGGACCGCCGTGGTGCATATGCCAGTTCCTGGTCGATTTGGAGCATTTCAGCAGTTGGCGTACCCAGTGACTGGGGAAGGACAGGTAGGGCAGGGGTCGAGGCATGGTGCTGGGGGTCAGCCATGGTGGTCGGAGCAGCTGGTGTATGGATTGGGATAAGGTGCCTGGTACGCAGTGGTTAATGGTGGTGGTAGGTCTAATTGGTCTGTGGCGGTCTTGGGATCTCAACCGCATGCCAGGTCCCAGACAGAGACAATGTCTTCATGCCACATAGGCATTTTGGTGGTTGGTGTAGAGGAGATGGACCTTGTCAACCAGTGGGTTGGTCTTGTGGCTGCGCACATGTCTCTGAGCAGGTCTGGTCCTGGGAATGTCAACCAGGATGGTAGCATTGTCTTCAACATGGGCTTCCTGAGGAAGGAAAACATTCGTTGATGTGGTGTGGTGTTGGTAGGTGTACACAGGAGGGATCTAATCGCCTGGAGTGCCTCAGGGAGGACCTTTGCCCATCTTTGGCTTGGCTTCGCGGACGAAGATTTATGGAGGGGGTAAAAAGTCCACGTCAGCTGCAGGCTCGTTTGTGGCTGACAAGTCCGATGCGGGACAGGCAGACACGATTGCAGCGGTTGCAAGGGAAAATTGGTTGGTTGGGGTTGGGTGTTGGGTTTTTCCTCCTTTGCCTTTTGTCAGTGAGGTGGGCTCTGCGGTCTTCTTCAAAGGAGGTTGCTGCCCGCCAAACTGTGAGGCGCCAAGATGCACGGTTTGAGGCGTTATCAGCCCACTGGCGGTGGTCAATGTGGCAGGCACCAAGAGATTTCTTTAGGCAGTCCTTGTACCTTTTCTTTGGTGCACCTCTGTCACGGTGGCCAGTGGAGAGCTCGCCATATAACACGATCTTGGGAAGGCGATGGTCCTCCATTCTGGAGACGTGACCCATCCCATAGGAGAGGGGTAAATCTCTTGATTTCAAGACTGGGATGATTGCCTTCCAAATGGTGACATTCGCCTGCTCCACTTGGCTGTTCTTTTGGGGGTTATAGCTGGTGGTTCTACTGGTGATGATGCCCCGTGCCAAATGGTACTGACACAATTCGTTGCTCGTGAAGGAGGTCGTCCGATCGCTGTGGATGTAGCTTGGGTGCCCAAATAGGTTAAAGATGTTGTGCAGTGCCTTTATGACTGTGGCCATGGTCATGTCCAGGCAGGGGATAGCAAAGGGGAACTACGAATAATCATCAATGACTTTGAGGAAGTACAGGTTTCAGTTGGAGGAGGGCAGGGGCCCCTTGAAATCCATACTCAGGCATTCAAAGGGGTGGGTAGCCTTCATCAGGTGTGGCTTGTCAGGCTTGCAGAAGTGTGGCTTGCACTCAGTACAGACCTGGCAGTTTCTGGTCAGCATCCTGACATTATCAATGGAATAGGAGAGGTTTCTGGCTTTGACAAAGTGAAAAAGCCTGGTGACCCCAGGTGTCAGAGGTCATCATGGTGTGCTTGGAGTCAGTTAGATTGCAAACTGGTACACATTCCCCAGGACAGGGCACCTGAAGGCTCCTTGAGCTTCCCAGACCAGTACAAGATGTCATAGTTATAGGTGAAGAGTTCTATTCTCCACATCAGAATCTTACCATTATTGATTTTACCCCATTGCTTATTATTAAACATAAAAGCGGCTGCATGTTGGTCAATCAGCAGGGTAAATCATTTGCCGGTCAGGTGGTGCCTCAGCAATTTTCTGGATCTTCTTCTCGATAGAGGAATGTCAAACTTCAAGGCGATGGAGGATGAAGGAGAAAAATGCCATGGGTTTGCATGCTTGGTTAAGGGTGGCAGCTAGGGCAAAGTCAGAGGCATCGCTCTCCACCTTGAACAGGGTGGGTTTGCCCATGCCATGCATCGTTGCCTTGTTAATGTCTCCTACGATGCGAATGAAGGCTGCCTAAGGTTCTGCCGACAGGCGGAGGGAGGTGGCCTTCACCAAGAGCTGGTCCTTGTTCGCAAAATTGGAGACCCACTGGGCGTAGTATGAGAAGAATCCCAGGCACCTCTTCAGGGCTCATTGACTGTGAAAGAGTGGGAGCTCCATCAAGGGGCACAAGCTGTCGGGGTCAGGACCAATGACGCCATGTTCCACAATGCAACCGAAGATGGTGAGGCGTGTTGTGTGGAACACACATTTCATTTTATTATAAGTGAGGTTGAGGGCCTTTGGATTTTGGAGGAATCTTTCTAAGTTCGTGTCATGGTCCTGCAGGTCATGGCCAAAGATGGTGACATTGTCCAAATAGGGGAACGTGTCCTTGAGCTCACGCTGGTCCATTTCTAGTCTATTTCTCTCTGAAAGATGGAGGCACCATTGGTGACTCTGAAGAAGACCAATAGGAAATGGTAGAGGGGGCCATCCACCTCAAAAGTGGTGTACTGGTGGTTCTCCGGGAAGATTGGGAGCTGGTGTTATGCCGATTTTAAATCTATGGTGGAGAAAACCCAGTATTGGGTGATCTGGTTCATCTTATTGGGAGTATGGATCCAGCTGTGTGAAACGGTTGATGATTTGCTGCTTGGTCATGTGCAGCAGGTAGGGTGAGCCATTTAAAAATTGGTGAATTCCAAAGTGATGCTTTTGAGGTGGCACTGAAAGTCCAACCCCAGTTTCACAGGCGAGCGGAGCTGAGGTGTTACTAACAGTTTAAAGTTTTCATAGGTTGTGCCGCATACGGTCAGCATCACCATGCAGTAGCCACAAATCTCTCCTGACTGGGACCTGGAGACCATGGAGATCTTGCAACTTACCAAGCTACCGTAAAACAATAGTCCCACATGGTATAAAGGTGCACAAAGCTTTCTGTGCTCTCGCTATCAAATAGACAGTTAGTGAGATGACCATTTACCTCGACCTCCATCATTGAACAGGCAAGGTAGTGGGGCTGTCCTGGTTAAGTACAATCAATGCTAGTACCCAGTCATTGTCAGAGTCACTGTCCAATTCGGACTGGTATAATGGTGCTGCAACATGGGCTAGTAAGATGGCGACCTCCATGGTGCACATGCGGTGTGGTTTCTCAGGGGTGGAAGGTATGCTGGAAGTGATGCTGGCCAAGATGGTGACCCCCCCCCCCCTTGGCACCCACACAGTGTTGTAATTCAGGGGTGGAAGGTATGCTGGAAGTGATGCTGGCCAAGATGGTGACCACCCCCCCCCTCCCTTGGCACCCACACAGTGTTGTAATTCAGGGGTGGAAGTGACACTGGAAATGACACTGGCCAAGATGGTAACTGCCCCATTGCCTGCACACAGCACTGCTAGGGAGAGGGGAAGGTCTGGACTTTGACACAGTGTCCCTTCCCACATCCTAAGCACACTGCTTCCTTGGCTGGGCAGCGCTTCCAAGGATGCTTCTGCTGGCCATAGAAGTAGTACTTTGGGTGCTTTGTAGCAGCGGTGGTGGAAGTGAAGTCAGGGCACCTTGTACTGAGGCAGCCTGGAACCCTGCATCCTAGGTTGGCAGCGGCCGCATTCCCCATGAAGCAGTTATGTTGTCGGAGGAGAACAAGACGATGTTCTGGAGGGCTACATCCAATGTTTTGGACACCTCTAAGGCCTTCTGCAAGGTCAGTTCATCCAGTTACAGCAGGCATCCAGAATAAGTTCATCTGTATAGATCTCAGCAGTAACGTCCCAGATTTTGCGCAGGACCTGAAAGTATTCCTCGAGGGGCTCACCGGGTTGTTGTTTGAAGGTGACCAGGAGATGTCTGGCATAGACCTTGTAGGTCCTTGTCCTGTACTGGCTTTGAAGCTTATTCATGACCTCCTCTGATGATCACGTAAGTGTGGTTGTCATTGGAACCCACGACTTGAGTGGAGGCATGCAAAAAGTTGTTAAAACAAAGTAGCTAGAGCTGGAATCCGTCTGGAACGTAGGGTGATTGTGAATCAATGTCTAGCTTGTCCAGCCTCAGCAACTTGTCCATTGTGGTAAAAAATACCTTATAGTAATAAAACTGATGGGCTACCAATAGCACCAAAAAACTGGAGTTACTAGATGACAGGCTTTTATTACCATAAGACTGGACATATGCTCCTGTTGCTGGCCCGATTCCAAGATTCGTACTGAGGGAAGTAATTGGGCACAATCACCTTTATTGAGGAATTCCATGGGGAGGAGTTATAGGATGGAGGTGGGGCAGCCATACACAGAGAAACGGCACCAATGGCATAACAGCATCACAGTAGTATCACCACAATGGAATTGATGGAATTTTTCTGAGAGCTAATTAAGATCATTGGGTCAAGTGGCCTGCTTTTATGTTGTAAGAAACATGAACAATACATTCAAGCCTGTTTAACCATTCAGTAAGATAATTGCTGAACTTTAACTTACCCTGATTATTATGAAATCCTGATAATATACATAACATGAAATATTTGAGTTCTGTTATTAAAAATGCAACTAAGTTTGACATAATTGCCAAAGCATCTGTACAAATATTGATAACCAGGAGGATTCAGTAGGATTTAATCAGACAGCACATCTTTCAAGGCAAAACCAGTCTTCCCATTTTGCCCCAAAACAATGAAAGATTTTTTTTAGCTTACAAATTATATTAATCATATCTTAATAAAAAAAAACAACTTAATGTGTAGAGTCAGCGATCTATTGTCATGGACAATAAACTATTTCATGATTTAATTACTGGTATATTTATTAGCTTGCTCTTCTAAATCAGCAGATGCTGAATTTAGGATACTTGTTGACAGAGAACAAAGCTACTGATATCTTTTTTGGCCAATTTTTAAGCTGCCAGCAAGATTTTCAAGATTCTTCATGTTGTTAGAAATAGACTATGAAAGAAAAAAAATATGCTAGCCTCTTGTGACATCATTTTGACAAATGAGGTGTGAGCACGATTTTATGCAGAGGAGATCTTGTCTCACAAATATGAGTTTTTTAAAAGAGGTAACTTAAAAAAAATTAATCCAGGTAGAACAATAGACATGGCTTACATGGACTTCAGTGAGGCTTTTGACAACCTGGTGCAGGTTGCCTGATCCAGATCATCAAAACACAAGGAATTTGAGGTGTGTTGGGAAAAAAAAAGTTCTAAATTTGCATTGGAGATAGGAGGTAGAGCAGTGGTTCTCAACCTTTTTCTTTCCACTCACATACCACTTTAATATTCCCTCTGCCCTAGGTGGTCTGTGATTAGTAAGGGATTGCTTAAGGTGGTATGTGGGTGCAAAGAAAAAGTTTGAAATCCACTATTTTAATCGTACCTAATTGATTCATTATGTGCACGGTTTCATAACTCCAAAGGAAATAGGCCAATAATAATTTTTCTCAAGCAAAATATTTCAGTAATAATTGGGTCTAGAGCATTGGTTCTCGAACTTCCCTTCCCACTCACATACCACCTTAAGCAATCTCTTACTAATCACAGAGCACCGATGGCATAGGGATTACTTAAAGTGGAATGTGAATGGAAAGAAAATGGTTGAGAATCACCGAGGTAGAGGGTAATGGTCAGGAAGTATTTCTCTGACTGTAAATCTTGTAATGAGCAACGTACCACAGCGATTGCTGCTGTAGCCATTTGTAATATATATAAATGACTTGGGTGAGAATGTAAGTGATATAATTAGTAAGTTTGCAGATGGCACAACATTGGTGGAGTTATACATCACCAAGAAAGTCCTCAAGGATACAACAAGAGTTCAGCTGGAAAGTTGGGCAGAAGAATAACAGATTGAACATAACACAGACAAATACGAGGTAATGCACGGACATGCTGGAGAAACTTGGCAGGTCACATAGCATTTGGAGTAAGTTAAGGGTAACCAACATTTCAGGCCTGATATCTTTGTCAAAATATAGCAGAAAGCAGGCAGGCACCTGAATAAAAAGTTGGGTGGAGGGCTGAAGAGTAGAGGAGAGAGGAATGTGGGCAGGGAGGAGCACAGTGGTAGCAGGCTAACGTGCCAGGCTGGGCAATAATTCTTCCCACAGTCTATGAAATTGTTAAACAGTGTAAATCATCATAAAATATTTACCGGTATATTTATTTATTTTAAATTATATCTTGATGTGCATATGTGATATTATGTCCTGTGTATTATGTCTGTGCAATGTGGTTCAGAGAAATGCTGTTTTGTTGGTTGTTTATGTAAAGTCGGATGACAATACACATGAACTTAATGTTCCATCTGCGCACTCTCTAACCAGATGGCATTAATATTGTCTTCTCCAGTTTCTGTTAATCCCATCCCTGAGTCTCTCTTTCCTTATCTTTCTGTCATCCTTCCTCAAGCTCCCCATCTCCTTCACTCTGAATTGAGAGTGCTACCTCTCCCCCTCTCACATAAGCTTTTTTTCTTTTCTGCCCTGTCACCTGTATGACACTTTTCCAGTTAGCCTGTGGTCCTCCACCTGCCCCTTTCTCCTTCCTCTGCTCTTCTCTCCTTCATACCCCACCTTTTTATTCATACCTCCTGCCTGCATTTTGTTCATACTTTGGCGTAGGGCTCAAGCCCAAAAGGTTGGTTACCCTTTACTTCCTATAGATACTGCATGACCTGTTGTGTTTCTCCAGCAGTTTTGTGCATTGCACTACAATACTGGCATCTGCAGACATCCCTGTTTAAATGTGTGAGGTAATACATTTTATTAAGTATAGTTGGACATATAGAGTAAATGACTGCATTTGGTGCACAGAGAGACCTTGGGGTGCAAGTCCATAGCTTCATGAAAGTGACAACATAGGTGAATTGGTTGATGAAATGGCATTTGTTATGTTTCACTAAACAGGAGTTGGAATTTCACATCAGCTCAGCTGCGCTATCCTAAGGAAAGGATGTGGTAGCAATAGGAAGGATGCAGAAGAGCTTCTCCAGGATAATGCCTGGAATGGATGTCTGTGGTTGTAAAGAGAGATTGAAAGGCTAGTTCTATTCTCACAAGAACATAGGAGGAAGAGTCATGACTTTATTGATATTTTTAAGGTTATGAGGGAAACTGATAGGATAGATAGTGATGACAGCAAAAGGTAGAAGTAGATGGAAGAGATCTGAGTGGTACGCTCAGACATTCAGGTCAAACAAAAGCATCACCATCGTTGTGGTTCTACAGCTGACTTTGGCCCCCAAAAATTGTAACTTCTGTTTTATAATTCATGAGTAGAATGAAATTCCCCCAAATGGAAATTTCTGAAGTTGAGTATTCCTAGAAATGATAGCAGGATCCTCTTTTTCATTTTGAATATTTTTTTTCTTATTGGAAATGAGGATTTGCGAACATAACCAATCAATCAATCCCATTAACTAATTATTAGCTGCACCAACCCCATAATTAAAGATCACATGATCATTGTAATTATTTCCACAAATTAAATTGGACCAATAAAGCTTTATTAGCAGGTGTTATTCTAAATTATCAAAATTCTTCAGCCAACAGCCAAATTCCATTTTGTATGATTTGTGATGGCTAATTCTTAGTTGTTGCCAATTAATCCTGAAATATTCTGAGGAAAGCTCAGAACCATTCATCAACACAGCTAACACAATTCACATCCAACACAGCCACCATCTTCCCCTGCAGAAGTTAATTCCAGTTGATTGAAAGCATAGATGTGGATGTTGTATTTGGTGAAGCTTTAGTGGGTTGATGGAAGGCATTTTATAGATTGTACTCACCGTGACTGTGACAAATTGATTAGTGGAATATTAAATATTTATCATTGTGATTGGTATTTAATATATTCTAATGTATTTGATTTTTATTTAATTTTCACAAGTTATAATTGGTCAGTAAAGATGTACTATAAAATTTTGTTCCATATAGCTTCTACTGTTGCATTTTCCAAGGTGAGGTAGATTTTCTTCAGTGCAGGAGTGTAGCGATTCCTTTCACATTCTTGACTTGCAATTTGTGGAAAGACATTAGAGGGTTAGGACATGAGTCTTTTACTGCAGGATGCTAAGTTTTAAATTTGCTCTCGTTGCCATTATGTAATGGAATCTTTGGGAGGTAAATTGGTAAAATTAGAGTAGGTTACATACATACACACACTTTAAAACAGATATTAATTGAAATATTGAAAAATTTGTATTCAGTAACTTTACAGAAACTATGGAGAATGCTGTGCACATTTCACAAGTAGGTGCTAATTAAAATGACATAACTAAAACACAGGCAGAAGATGCTCTGGCTGTTAAAAGCTCTTTGCAATGATTTTGACAGATCAAGTTTCATCAGCAAGACATTGAGGTGACTAATGGTGGTACCTAAATTGTGGAAATCCTGGAACAACAAATCTCTCTCTGCAAACCCAACGAGAACCTTCCTGAGCAGTAAACATTTATCTTTTGAGCACAAAGCCTGGTGAACTTTATACATGTTAAATTCTGTGCACAGTATAAGAATTGCCTGCAACCAATGAACTTGGAGGAATGAAAAGTGAGATTGAACTGTGAACCAAAGAACTTTTCTTCTATTTACACACACACATCACATACACTTGTGCTTAGAATTAGAAGGGGGTTAAGTTGGGTTTAGTTAACTTAATAGAGATAAGTTAAAGTTTGAATTTGTTTTCATGATTAAAGATAATTTAAAACAATTTTTGTTTAAGTAACTACTTGTCTTGCTGAATGCCTATTGGTGCTGTGTTTTGGGGTCCTTTGGGCTTGTAACAATTATAAATACTATATATGTCAGCACAATAGTGGTCCCAAGAATATAGGTGGTAGGGGATTTAACAATGGGAATGCCATTGAATGTCCCTTTTGTTGAAGGTAACCATTGTTTCCACAAAGTAAATTGTGCCTTATTTAGTCTGGGTCTTTATGGACTACTTCTTTAATTGAGGATTAGTAAGGAAGACTGACTATGAACAATCAGAAGCAAAATCTACAGTTTTGATCTAATTTAATTTAATTTAGAGATGCAGCATGATAATAGGCTCTTCCGGCCCATGAGCATGTGCCGCCCAAATATTCTTTCTTTGGCTTGGCTTCGCGGACGAAGATTTATGGAGGGGGTAAAAGTCCACGTCAGCTGCAGGCTCGTTTGTGGCTGACAAGACCGATGCGGGACAGGCAGACACGGTTACAGCGGCTGCAGGGGAAAATTGGTTGGTTGGGGTTGGGTGTTGGGTTTTTCCTCCTTTGCCTTTTGTCAGTGAGGTGGACTCTGCAGTCTTCTTCAAAGGAGGTTGCTGCCCGCCAAACTGTGAGGCGCCAAGATGCACGGTTTGAGGCGATATCAGCCCACTGGCGGTGGCCAATGTGGCAGGCACCAAGAGATTTCTTTAGGCAGTCCTTGTACCTTTTCTTTGGTGCACCTCTGTCACGGTGGCCAGTGGAGAGCTCGCCATATAACACGATCTTGGGAAGGCGATGGTCCTCCATTCTGGAGACGTGACCCACCCAGCGCAGCTGGATCTTCAGCAGCGTGGACTCGATGCTGTCGACCTCTGCCATCTCGAGTACTTCTACATTAGGGATGAAAGCGCTCCAATGGATGTTGAGGATAGAGCGGAGACAACGCTGGTGGAAGCGTTCTAGGATCCGTAGGTGATGCCGGTAGAGGACCCATGATTCGGAGCCGAACAGGAGTGTGGGTATGACAACGGCTCTGTATACGCTTATCTTTTTCAGTTTTTCAGTTGGTTGTTTTTCCAGACTCTTTTGTGTAGTCTTCCAAAGGCGCTATTTGCCTTGGCGAGTCTGTTGTCTATCTCATTGTCGATCCTTGCATCTGATGAAATGGTGCAGCCGAGATAGGTAAACTGGTTGACCGTTTTGAGTTTTGTGTGCCCGATGGAGATGTGGGGGGGCTGGTAGTCATGGTGGGGAGCTGGCTGATGGAGGACCTCAGTTTTCGTCAGGCTGACTTCCAGGCCAAACATTTTGGCAGTTTCCGCAAAGCAGGACGTCAAGCGCTGAAGAACTGGCTCTGAATGGGCAACTAAAGCGGCATCATCTGCAAAGAGTAGTTCACGGACAAGTTTCTCTTGTGTCTTGGTGTGAGCTTGCAGGCGCCTCAGATTGAAGAGACTGCCATTCGTGCGGTACCAGATGTAAACAGCGTCTTCATTGTTGGGGTCTTTCATGGCTTGGTTCAGCATCATGCTGAAGAAGATTGAAAAGAGGGTTGGTGCGAGAACACAGCCTTGCTTCACGCCATTGTTAATGGAGAAGGGTTCAGAGAGCTCATTGCTGTATCTGACCCGACCTTGTTGGATGAGTGGTGGACTAGCCTCGCCAAACGAACCCAGCTCAGCGGGGACATTGGCGACTTCAGGGGTTTCTACGAGGCTCTAAAGGCTGTGTACAGCCCCTCACCGCAAGTCCAAAGCCCGCTGCGCAGCTCAGACGTCAAAGTCTCCAATCTCCATCCTCAACCGATGGTCAGAACACTTCCAATCTCTTTTCAGTGCCAACCGCTCAGTCCAAGTTTCCGCCCTGCTCCAGCTCCCTTAACAGCCCCTAAGGCTAGAGCTGGATGAGGTCCTCACCCAGGATGAGACATATAAGGCAATCAAACAACTGAAAAGTGGCAAAGTAGCAGGTATGGATGGAATCCCCCCCAGAGGTCTGGAAGGCTGGCGGCAAAACTCTGCATGCCAAACTGCATGAGTTTTTCAAGCTTTGTTGGGACCAAGGAAAACTGCCTCAGGATCTTCGTGATGCCACCATCATCACCCTGTACAAAAACAAAGGCGAGAAATCAGACTGCTCAAACTACAGGGGAATCACACTGCTCTCCATTGCATGCAAAATCTTCGCTAGGATTCTACTAAATAGAATAATACCTAGTGTCGCCGAGAATATTCTCCCAGGATCACAGTGCGGCTTTCGCGCAAACAGAGGAACTACTGACATGGTCTTTGCCCTCAGACAGCTGCAAGAAAAGTGCAGAGAACAAAACAAAGGACTCTACATCACCTTTGTTGACCTCACCAAAGCCTTCGACACCGTGAGCAGGAAAGGGCTTTGGCAAATACTAGAGCGCATCGGATGTCCCCCAAAGTTCCTCAACATGATTATCCAACTGCCGCCCAAATATACCACGTAACCAATTAATGTACTAACCTCATAAGTCTTTGGAATGTAGGAAGAAACCGGAGCACCCGGAAGAAACCCACACAGTCACAGGTAGAACATACAAATTCCTTGCAGTCAATGCTGGGTTTGAATCTAGGTCACTGGCACTGTGATATGTTACATTATTCTGTACACTAACTGTGCCACCAATTATGCTGATGGAAACATATACAGATGAAGGACTTGAAGATACATCACTTAGACACATTTCGGAACTTCTGTTCCAATGCCAAGATTTGGAAAGATTTGCCTCCAGCTTTTCAATCACCTCTCCTAGTGATCAGTATGACTCATGGCAAATTTTATTGATGCTACTTGATTCCACTTGGTTAAATGCTGGTGCGATATTAAATGTTATTGCTTCCTTTTCTTCTCTGTATTTTAACCCTGCCAATGTGTGAACGAGTATGGATGAGGAGTGAGTGGAGAGATTGTGTCAAGACCTAAACTGACCAGAGGTGAGTAAGTCACTGTCCAATAATTGGCTGCTGAAAGCACTGTTAATGAACCCTACTATCTCTTTTCTGCTTCAGATTTCAGATTTATTGTCAGAGTGCATACATAAAATCACATACAACCCTAAGATTCTTTTTCCTGAGGGTGAGGCAAAATTACAATTTATTGGTAGTGCAAAAAAAAAGCCTGTACACAAATAAAAACATGCAAACAGATAAAGAAATATAAACAAACTGACTGTGCAATACAGAGAGAATAAAAAAATAGTGCACAAGTAAGAAATCTTA
Source organism: Narcine bancroftii (assembly GCF_036971445.1). Classification (NCBI taxonomy): domain Eukaryota; kingdom Metazoa; phylum Chordata; class Chondrichthyes; order Torpediniformes; family Narcinidae; genus Narcine; species Narcine bancroftii. The sequence goes on along the minus strand of NW_027212098.1, from coordinate 5,868 downwards.
AATAAGCTCCTAATTGAGTTTGTTGTTGAGGTGTCTGATAGAGGAGGGGTAGCAGCTGTTATTGAACCGAGTGGTGCAAATCTTGTGGCACCTATACCCCTGGTAGCAGCGAGAACAGAGCATGTGCTGGGTAGTGTGGATACTTGATTATTGCAGCTGCTCTCCGATGGCAGTGTTCCCCATAGATGTTCTCGATGGCAGGAAGGAGTTTGCCTGTGATGTCCTGGGCTTTTTCCATTTGCAGGGCTTTCCATTGGGGGGGGGGGGGGGTATGATGTCCCTATACTAGACCGTGATGCAGCTGATCAGCGCACTTTCCACCACACACCTGTAGAAATTTCGCAGGGTTTCTAATGTCATATCAAATCTCTGAAAACTCCCAAGGAAGTAGAGGTGCTGATGTTCTTTCTTCAAGATGCCATTAGTGTGTTGCGTTTAGGAAAGATCCACTGAGATAGTGACTTCCAATAACTTAAATGTGCTCAACTTCTCAACCTCTGATCTTTGGTGGTGACAGCTTGATATGGGATGTAGATTAAATGATGATAATTGGCCAGGTTCAATTTTTTCTGTTTTCTGTGCACTGGACATGCCTGGGCAATTTTACTGTTTAAATTTAATATTTTTAATTTTAATTTTTAGGTTTTTTAACCCAAAGTTCCTCAACATGGTTATCAAACTGCACGAAAACCAACAAGGTCGGGTCAGATACAGCAATGAGCTCTCTGAACCATTCTCCATTAACAATGGCGTGAAGCAAGGCTGTGTTCTCGCACCAACCCTCTTTTCAATCTTCTTCAGCATGATGCTGAACCAAGCCATGAAAGAATGAAAGACCTCAACAATGAAGATGCTGTTTACATCCGGTACCGCACGGATGGCAGTCTCTTCAATCTGAGGCACCTGCAAGCTCACACCAAGACACAAGAGAAACTTGTCCGTGAACTACTCTTTGCAGACGATGTCGCTTTAGTTGCCTATTCAGAGCCAGCTCTTCAGCGCTTGACGTCCTGTTTTGCGGAAACTGCCAAAATGTTTGGCCTGGAAGTCAGCCTGAAGAAAACGGAGGTCCTCCATCAGCCAGCTCCCCACCATGACTACCAGCCCCCCCACATCTCCATCGGGCACACAAAACTCAAAGCGGTCAACCAGTTTACCTATCTCGGCTGCACCATTTCATCAGATGCAAGGATCGACAACGAGATAGACAACAGACTCGCCAAGGCAAATAGCGCCTTTGGAAGACTACCCAAAAGAGTCTGGAAAAACAACCAACTGAAAAACCTCACAAAGATTAGCGTATACAGAGCCGTTGTCATACCCACACTCCTGTTCGGCTCCGAATCATGGGTCCTCTACCGGCATCACCTATGGCTCCTAGAACACTTCCACCAGCGTTGTCTCTGTTCCATCCTCAACGTTCATTGGAGTGACTTCATCCCTAACATCAAAGTACTCAAGATGGCAGAGGCCGACAGCATCGAGTCCACGCTGCTGAAGATTCAGCTGCATTGGGTGGGTCACGACTCCAGAATGGAGGACCATCGCCTTCTCAAGATCGTGTTATATGGCGAGCTCTCCACTGGCCACCGTGACAGAGGTGCACCAAAGAAACGGTACAAGGACTGCCTAAAGAAATCTCTTGGTGCCTGCCACATTGACCACTGCCAGTGGGCTGATATCTCCTCAAACCTTGGCGCCTCACAGTTCAGCAGGCAGCAACCTCCTTTGAAGAAGACCGCAGAGCCCACCTCACTGACAAAAGACAAAGGAGGAAAAACCCAACACCCAACCCCAACCAACCAATTTTCCCCTGCAACTACTGCAACCGTGTCTGCTTGTCCCGCATCGGACTTGTCAGCCACAATCGAGCCTGCAGCTGACATGGACATTTACCCCCTCCCTAAATCTTCGTCCGCGAAGCCAAGCCAAAGAAAGAAAGACTATTTATTTAGTGTGGTTGAATCCAATTCCATCCATTTAAGCCCGTGCTGACCAATTACACATAAATTAACCTATAACCCCATAGGTTGTGGAGGGTGCCAAGAAACGGAACACACAGGGAAAACCCATGCAGATACAGGGCGAACGTAAATACACTTTACAGACAGCACTTGATTCAAACTGGGTCGTTGGTGCTGTAACAGTATGGCACGAAATGTTATGCTAACCATGTGCCTGTGACGATTGCCAATATAAATGTTGTTGCCAGTTATAAGTGCAATTATTTATCATAACACTTTGTTTGTGGTCAGGAGTGTAATCTTTCCTTATATCTAGGATGCTCCATAATTTCTCTATCTTCTATAAAGTGAAAGCTAGTTTCTGGGATGAGAGAACTAAGGAAGCCACTTGCATGGGATTTCTGGCCAAACTTAATTAAAAATTCTTCAGGCTTGTTTGTTGCACTTATGACCTGGTTTCTGTTACCTTCGATGGTAGATACCTTACCAAGTTCTCCCTCTTATTAATGCATTAATTATCCACTACCATTCATTAATTAAAGTTGCAGGATTGTCAAGCTTGTTCAGATACCTTGTACATTCATTAATAATGTTCTCATTGTTGCTCAGAGCTATTATGTTAGGGCAACCCACTCATTTGATTGGTGATGCCAGTGAGTTCAAATTAATCTCTTCCTACACCTTCAAACTTCCCTTAAAATCCACAGTCTCAAACAAGCTATTGGATTAGATTAGATTTAACTTTATTATCATGGTGCCAAGTAAAATACAAAACTAATGAAATACAATTAGCATCCAATCAAAAGTTGAAAAATAGTGTTACACACAAATAACTACATGCGATAGAAACATGTGCATTCTGCAAGCAATTATAAAATTATAAAAGGTACAAGGACTGCCTAAAGAAATCTCTTGGTGCCTGCCACATTGACCACCGCCAGTGGGCTGATAACGCCTCAAACCGTGCATCTTGGCGCCTCACAGTTTGGCGGGCAGCAGCCTCCTTTGAAGAAGACCGCAGAGCCCACCTCACTGACAAAAGGCAAAGGAGGAAAAACCCAACACCCAACCCCAACCAACCAATTTTCCCTTGCAACCGCTGCAATCGTGTCTGCCTGTCCCGCATCGGACTGGTCAGCCACAAACGAGCCTGCAGCTGACGTGGACTTTTTACCCCCTCCATAAATCTTCGTCCGCGAAGCCAAGCCAAAGAAAGATAAAAGTACTGACAGTACAATGTGAGTGAGTACCATCAGCGCTGTGATTTAAGGTTCAGCAGGGTCACAGGCTTGGGGGAAGAAAGCTCTTCTCAAGCCTGCTGGTTCAAGAGTGAAGGCTTCAGTAGTGCCTACTAGATGGGAGAAGAGTTAAAAAGTCCAGATTTTTGATAGGATGCATCCTTGATGATGCTCTTCATCCTGCCCGGACAACATTCCTGATAGATGTTCTCAATAGTGGGTAATTGGATGCCAATAATCCATTGCACAGTTTTCACCACCTGCTGAAGTGCTTGACAGTCCGATATGAGACAATTGCCATACCACACTGAGATGGCATAGGTAAGTATGCTCTCAATGGTACAGCAGTATAAATCCATTAATATCCTGGGACAGCAGAGTACTTTCTTCATGCTCTACAGGAAATAAAGTCACTGTTGCACCTTTTTGATCAGGATGGAGGAGTTCAGGGACCAGTTGAGATCACCGGAAATGTGGACACCAAGGAATTTGAAGCTTGATACATGTTTCAGTGCAACTCCATTGATGTAAATAGGAAATGAGTATGGCTTCCAGCATGCCTGAAATCCTTAATGACCTCCTTGGTCATCTGAGTGTTAAGTGCCAGGTGCTGGACCACATCCCTAAAGGCCGTGACATTATCCCCTTTGATTAGCAAACCACTGTGGTGTCATCTGCGAACTTGATTAAGGAATTAGAACCATATACAGGAATGCAATCATAGGTGGGCAGTTAGCCAGCAGCAATGACATTGTCTTCAGTTGTTGGCCTGATACTCTATGAAACACCACAGGATATAAGGTAGCAAATTGTTGTCCATAATTGACATTGATTGATCGGACAAATTGCCAAATCCTGAGCGAGACTTTTTCGAAAAGGGTCAACCCTTGAACTAAGTCCAATAGATTTTTAGACATTAAGTGTATCAAAGGAAATGTGACTGATACAGGAAAATGGAGGTGAAGTAAAAGACCAGACATGATCTTAATGAAGGGTCAATTGGGTTACCCTTCCTTCTATTTCCTCTGTTCTTTAAAGAAAAATACAATCAAGAACAGTCCTTGAGTCCATGTAGGTACTGGAAATAAAAAAAGAAAACTTTCTCTAAATTAGAGGAAATCTATTTCAAGCCTCTGATCAACATCTGTTTCCAATGCAATAATGCTTTAAATGCATTTTTTAAAATTCTCGTTCTTTCCTTTCTCTGAGGGTGTAAATTTCAAAATGTTGACTGGAAGAGAAATTGGCTGCATTCCATTCTTTCTTCTTATCAGCTAGAGCTGATAACAACTTCCTTATTTGGTAAGGTAGTAAAAGACTATAAACCATTGGACAAGGGGACACAATGCTGAATAACAAAGCCTGAGAGAATTTGAAGAAATATATACGTATTTGGAGCTGTCTGTTCAAATGTTCTAGATAGTAGGGCCCTGAGGGTATAAATATATGACTTGTAAACCACGAGGCAGACTCTTATGGTGAGACCAGCATCTCGTGGGAGTGTCTCTTTCTGTAATGCTTCAGCTGCCCAAGTCCTTTCTTTGTCAATATTTTTATTAGTTTCCATACCTATGTTCCATAGGTACATAAAATAAAATAAAGTATTTATGAATCTGATTAACAAATAGTACTGAGATCTATGTTAAATTGAAAAGAAAGATAAAAAGAAAAAAAAACACAAGACTAAATATCTAATTCAATCCTCTCCCTTTGGAGGCTACTGTCTAACATAAACAGTCCAATACTCATAATTAAAAAAAAAGAAAGATTGCTTTTAAAAACCAAAAACTAGTTAATATTACAAATGTTGAAATTAATTAAGAAAGGAACCCCATAGAGCACACATGTCAAACTCTGGCCCGCGGGCCAAATTTAGCCCGCAATATAATTATATTTGGCCCGCAAGATCATTTCAAAAATGTATTAGAGGTGGCCCGCCCTGCAGCGAGAGCCGATGCTGTTTTTTGGTAATGTCACCCCCACCATCCTCCCCCTTCATTGCACATCCTTCCCCATTGTAACACGATAAATTGTAACACGAGATGTCTGTCGATGTCATCAGCCGGCAACCCAGTTGGAAGGCTCCCCGCACAACCAGTCACTTCTCCCACCTGTCGAGCGGTGCGGCGGATGGGCGAGCGCCTGTGATTTCCTGTCGGCGCGACGGGCATGGCAGGCGGCACATGGCCCCCAGGCAGCGCGAGCCCCGCGCGACTGGCACCGGACGGCCCTTGCACCCGCGCGGACCCCAGGGACGGCTGGTTCGGCCCTGCACATGAAGAGAGAGATGGTGGCTGTCCGCAAAGGCTGATCGGCAGCGCGCTGGGCCTGAGTGGGTGGGTAAGCAGGGGTGGGCAGAGGGTGTAGGTGAGGAGTAATGGGCAGGGGAAGTTATGGTGGTGCGAGGGGCAGTTAGAGGGAGGGATGGGTAGAAGGAGGGATGGATAGGGAAGAGGAAGAAGGGGAGGGGCAGGGTGAGTAGGGGAGGGGTGATTAGAGGGTGAGAGACGGGTAGAGGGAGGAACAGGTTGAGGGGAGAGGCAGTAGAGGGGTGTGTATAGGATGGGGTGGGTAGAGGCAGAGCGAGTGGAGTGAGGGGTGAGTAGAGGTTGGGTAAAGGACTGGTCAGGTAGAGGGATGGTGCATCGAGGGTGAATAGAGGCCTA
>NW_027212097.1:0-54492 GCF_036971445.1 Narcine bancroftii | reverse complement strand
TGATTCCCCGCATCAGATTCCCCATCTCTGATTCCCTGCCTCAGATTCCCTGCCTCAGATTCCCTGCCTCCCATTCCCCGCCTCGGATTCCCCGCCTCTGATTCCCCGCCTCTGATTACACGCCCACCTTTCTGCGCAACTTTCCCGGCCTCTGTTTCCCCACATCTCTTTCCCCGCCTCAGATTCCACGCCTCTGATACCCCGCCTCTGATTCCCCACCTTTCATTCCACGCCTCTCTTTCCCTGCCTCTATTTCCGCGCCTCTTTCTCTGCCTCTCTTTCCCCACATCTCTTTTCCTCCCTCTGATTCCCCGCCTCTGATTCCACTCCTCTGATTCCCTGCCTCTGATTCCCTGCCTCTGATTCCCCGCCTCTGATTCTCCGCCTCTGATTCCCCTCCTCTGATTCCCTGCCTCTCATTCCCTGCCTCTGATTCCCTGCCTCTGATTCCCCGCCTCTGATTCCCTGCCTCTGATTCCCTGCCTCTGATTCCCTGCCTCTGATTCCGCGCCTCTGATTCCACGCCTCTCTTTCCGTGTCTCTGATTCCCCGCCTCTGATTCGGTGCCTCTGATACCCTGCCTCTCATTCCCTGCCTCTATTTCCGTGCATCTTTCTCTGCATCTTGTTTCACACATCTCATTTCCCCCCTCTGATAAACCGCCTCTGATTCCATGCCTGTGATTCCCTGCCTCAGATTCCCCGCCTCAGATTCCCCGACTCAGATTCCCCCTCTCAGATTCCCCGCCTCAGATTCCCTGCCTCAGATTCCCTGCCTCAGATTCCCTGCCTCAGATTCCCCGCATCTGATTCCCCGCCTCTGATTCCCCACCTCTGATTCCCGCCTCAGATTCCCTGCCTCTGAATCCCCGCCTCCGATTCCGCACCCACGTTTCTCCGCCTCTGTTGCTCTGCCTCTTATTTGCTGGCTCAGATTCGCAGGCTCTGATTCCGCACCTCTGATTCCACGCCTCCCTTTCCGTGTCTCTGCCCTGCCTCAGATTCCCTGCCTCAGATTCCCTGCCTCAGATTCCCTGCCTCAGATTCCCCGCATCTGATTCCCCGCCTCTGATTTCCCACCTTTCATTCCCCGCCTCTCTTTCCCTGCCTGTATTTCCGCGCCTCTTTCTCTGCCTCTCTTTCCCCACATCTCTTTTCCTCCCTCTGATTCCCCGCCTCTGATTCCCCTCCTCTGATTCCCTGCCTCTGATTCCCTGCCTCTGATTCCCCGCCTCTGATTCCCCGCCTCTGATTCCCCTCCTCTGATTCCCTGCCTCTGATTCCCTGCCTCTGATTCCATGCCTCTGATTCCCCGCCTCCGATTCCCTGCCTCTGATTCCCTGCCTCTGATTCCCTGCCTCTGATTCCGGGCCTCTGATTCCACGCCTCTCTTTCCGTGTCTCTGATTCCCCGCCTCTGATTCCCTGCCTCTGATACCCTGCCTCTCATTCCCTGCCTCTATTTCCGTGCATCCTTCTCTGCATCTTGTTTCCCACATCTCATTTCCCCCCTCTGATAACCCGCCTCTGATTCCATGCCTGTGATTCCCTGCCTCAGATTCCCCGCTTCAGATTCGCCGACTCAGATTCCCCGCCTCAGATTCCCCGCCTCAGATTCCCTGCCTCAGATTCCCTGCCTCAAATTCCCTGCCTCAGATTCCCTGCCTCATATTCCCTTCATCTGATTCCCTTCATTTGATTCCCTGCGTCTGATTCCCCGCCTCTGATTCCCCGCCTCTGATTCCCCGCCTCTGATTCCCCACCTCTGATTCCCTGCCTCAGATTCCCTGGCTCAGATTGCCTGCTTCAGATTCCCTGCCTCAGATTCCCTGCCACAGATTCCCCGCATCTGATTCCCCGCCTCTGATTCCCCGCTTCTGATTCCCGCCTCTGATTCCCTGCCTCTGATTCCCCGCCTCTGAATCCCCGCCTCTGATTCCTCGCCTCTGATTCCCTGCCTCAGATTCCCCGCTCTGATTCCCTGCCTCAGATTCCCTGCCTCAGATTCCCTGCCTCCGATTCCCCGCCTCTGATTCCCCGCCTATGATTCCCCGCCTCTGATTCCCAGCCTCTAAATCCACACCTCTGAATCCCCGCCTCTGATTCCCCGCCTCTGTTTCCCCGCCTCTGATTCCCCGCCTCTGATTCCCCGCCTCTGATTCCACGCCTCTGATTCCCCGCCTCTGATTCCAGGCCTCTTATTCCCCGCCTCTGATTCCCCACCTCTGATTGCCTGTCACTGATTGCCCGCCTCTGATTCCCCGCCTCTGATTCCCCGCCTCTAATTCTCCACCTCTGTCTCTATGCCTCTCTTTCGCCTCCGCTTTTTCCCCTACACTCTTTCCGCGCCTCTCTTTCCCTCCCTCAATTTCAACAACTCTGTTTGATCTGTTCTGTCTACTTCATTTTCAACACACAAGTTCCAACCACTATGTTTCACCCATCACTTTCCCCGCCTCTATTTCTCCGCCTATGTTTACCCGCCTCTGTTTACCCACCTGTTTCACCGCCTCTGATTCCCCGCCTCTGATTCCCCACCTCTGTCTCGACGCCTCTCTTTCGCCTCCACTCTTTCCCCTCCACTCTTTCCGTGCCTGTCTTTCCCTCCCTCAATTTAAACAACACTGTTTGATCTGTTTTGTATACCTCATTTTAAACACACAAGTTCCAACCACTATGTTTTGCCCGCCTCTTTCCCCGCCTCTATTTATCCACCTATGTTTACCTGCCTCTGTTTACCCGCCTGTTTCCCCGGCTCTGATTCCCCACCTTTCATTCCACGCCTCTCTTTCCCTGCCTCTATTTCCGCGCCTCTTTCACTGCCTCTCTTTCCCCACATCTCTTTTCCTCCCGCTGATTCCCCGCCTCTGATTCCCCGCCTCTGATTCCCTGTCTCTGATTCACCGCCTCTGATTCCCTGCCTCAGATTCCCTGCCTCAGATTCCCTGCCTCAGATTCCCTGCCTCTGATTCCCTGCCTCAGATTCCCCGGCTCTGATTCCCTGCATCAGCTTCACTGCCTCAGATTCCCTGCCTCTGATTCCCCGCCTCTGATTCCCTGCCTCTGATTCCCCGCCTCTGATTCCCTGCCTCAGATTCCCTGCCTCAGATTCCCTGCCTCAGATTCCCTGCCTCTGATTCCCCACCTCTGATTCCCCACCTCTGATTCCCTGCCTCTGTTTCCCCGCCTCTGATTCCCCGCCTCTGATTCCCCTCCTCAGATTCCCCACCTCAGATTCCCCGGCTCTGATTCCCTGCCTCAGATTCCCTGCCTCAAATTCCCTGCCTCTGATTCCCCGCATCTGATTCCCCGCCTCTGATTCCCTGACTCTGATTCCGCGCCTCTGATTCCACGCCTCTCTTTCCGTGTCTCTGATTCCCCGCCTCTGATTCCCTGCCTCTGATTCCCTGCCTCTGATTCCCTGCCTCTGATTCCCTGCCTCTGATTCACTGCCACTGATACCCCGCCTCCGATTCCACACCAATGTTTCACCGCCTCTGTTTCTCTGCCTCTTATTTCCCGGCTCAGATTCGCCGGCTCTGATTCCGCGCCTCTGATTCCACGCTTCTCTTTCCGTGTCTCTGATAGCCCGCCTCTGATTCCCCGCCTCTGATTCCCCGCCTCAGATTCCCCGGCTCTGATTCCCTGCATCAGTTTCCCTGCCTCAGATTCCCTGCCTCTGATTCCCTGCATCAGATTCCCTGCCTCTGATTCCCCGCCTCTGATTCCCCACCTCTGATTCCCTGCATCTGATTCCCCGCCTCAGATTCCCCGCCTCTGATACACCGCCTCTGATTCCCCACCTCTGATTCCCTGCATCTGATTCCCCGCCTCTGATTCCCCGACTCAGATTCCCCAGCTCTGATTCCCTGCATCAGATTCCCTGCCTCAGATTCCCTGCCTCTGATTTCCTGCATCAGATTCCCTGCCTCTGATTCCCCGCCTCTGATTCCCCGCTTCTGATTCCCCGCCTCTGATTCCCCGCCTCTCAGATTCCCTGCCAATGATTCCCTGCCTCTGATTCCCTGCCTCTGATTCCCTGCCTCTGATTCCGCGCCTCTGATTCCACGCCTCTCTTTCCGTGTCTCTGATTCCGCGCCTCTGATTCCCTGCCTCTGATACCCTGCCTCTATTTGCCTGCCTCTATTTCCGTGCCTCTTTCTCTGCATCTCGTTTACCACATCTCATTTCCCACCTCTGATAACCCGCCTCTGATTCCCCGCCTCTGATTCCCCGCCTCTGATTCCCCGCCTCTGATTCCCCACCTCTGATTCACCACCTCTGATTCCCCGCCTCTGATTCCCCGCCTCTGATTCCCCGCCTCAGATTCCCCGGCTCTGATTCCCTGCCTCAGATTCCCTGCGACAGATTCCCTGCCTCAGATTCCCTGCCTCTGATTCCCCGCCTCTTATTCCCCGCCTCTTATTCCCTGCCTCAGATTCACCGGCTCTGATTCCATGCCTCAGATTCCCTGCCTCAAATTCCCTGCCTCTGATTCCCCGCATCTGATTCCCCGCCTCTGATTCCCTGCCTCTGATTCCTCGCATCTGATTCCCCGCCTCTGATTCCCCGCCTCTGATTCCACGCCTCTGATTCCCCGCCTCTGATTCCCCGCATCAGATTCCCCATCTCTGATTCCCTGCCTCAGATTCCCTGCCTCAGATTCCCTGCCTCCCATTCCCCGCCTCGGATTCCCCGCCTCTGATTCCCCGCCTCTGATTACACGCCTCCCTTTCCGCGCAACTTTCCCGGCCTCTGTTTCCCCACATCTCTTTCCCCGCCTCAGATTCCACGCCTCTGATACCCCGCCTCTGATTCCCCACCTTTCATTCCACGCCTCTCTTTCCCTGCCTCTATTTCCGCGCCTCTTTCTCTGCCTCTCTTTCCCCACATCTCTTTTCCTCCCTCTGATTCCCCGCCTCTGATTCCACTCCTCTGATTCCCTGCCTCTGATTCCCTGCCTCTGATTCCCCGCCTCTGATTCTCCGCCTCTGATTCCCCTCCTCTGATTCCCTGCCTCTCATTCCCTGCCTCTGATTCCCTGCCTCTGATTCCCCGCCTCTGATTCCCTGCCTCTGATTCCCTGCCTCTGATTCCCTGCCTCTGATTCCGCGCCTCTGATTCCACGCCTCTCTTTCCGTGTCTCTGATTCCCCGCCTCTGATTCGGTGCCTCTGATACCCTGCCTCTCATTCCCTGCCTCTATTTCCGTGCATCTTTCTCTGCATCTTGTTTCACACATCTCATTTCCCCCCTCTGATAAACCGCCTCTGATTCCATGCCTGTGATTCCCTGCCTCAGATTCCCCGCCTCAGATTCCCCGACTCAGATTCCCCCTCTCAGATTCCCCGCCTCAGATTCCCTGCCTCAGATTCCCTGCCTCAGATTCCCTGCCTCAGATTCCCCGCATCTGATTCCCCGCCTCTGATTCCCCACCTCTGATTCCCGCCTCAGATTCCCTGCCTCTGATTCCCTGCCTCTGATTCCCTGCATCTGATTCCCTGCCTCTGAATCCCCGCCTCCGATTCCGCACCCACGTTTCTCCGCCTCTGTTGCTCTGCCTCTTTTTTGCTGGCTCAGATTCGCAGGCTCTGATTCCGCACCTCTGATTCCACGCCTCTCTTTCCGTGTCTCTGCCCTGCCTCAGATTCCCTGCCTCAGATTCCCTGCCTCAGATTCCCCGCATCTGATTCCCCGCCTCTGATTCCCCACCTCTGATTCCCTGCCTCCGATTCCCCGCCTCTGATTCCCCGCCTCTGATTCCCCGCCTCTGATTCCCGCCTCTGAATCCCAGCCTCTGAATCCCCGCCTCTGATTCCCCGCCTCTGTTTCCCCGCCTCGGATTCCCCGCCTCTGATTACCCGCCTCCTTGTCCGCGCAACTTTCCCGGCCTCCGTTTCCCCACACCTCTTTCCCCGCCTCAGATTCCACGCCTCTGATTCCCCGCCTCTGATTTCCCACCTTTCATTCCCCGCCTCTCTTTCCCTGCCTGTATTTCCGCGCCTCTTTCTCTGCCTCTCTTTCCCCACATCTCTTTTCCTCCCTCTGATTCCCCGCCTCTGATTCCCCTCCTCTGATTCCCTGCCTCTGATTCCCTGCCTCTGATTCCCCGCCTCTGATTCCCCGCCTCTGATTCCCCTCCTCTGATTCCCTGCCTCTGATTCCCTGCCTCTGATTCCATGCCTCTGATTCCCCGCCTCCGATTCCCTGCCTCTGATTCCCTGCCTCTGATTCCCTGCCTCTGATTCCGGGCCTCTGATTCCACGCCTCTCTTTCCGTGTCTCTGATTCCCCGCCTCTGATTCCCTGCCTCTGATACCCTGCCTCTCATTCCCTGCCTCTATTTCCGTGCATCCTTCTCTGCATCTTGTTTCCCACATCTCATTTCCCCCCTCTGATAACCCGCCTCTGATTCCATGCCTGTGATTCCCTGCCTCAGATTCCCCGCTTCAGATTCCCCGACTCAGATTCCCCGCCTCAGATTCCCCGCCTATTCCCTGCCTCAGATTCCCTGCCTCAGATTCCCTGCCTCAGATTCCCTGCCTCATATTCCCTTCATCTGATTCCCTTCATTTGATTCCCTGCGTCTGATTCCCCGCCTCTGATTCCCCGCCTCTGATTCCCCGCCTCTGATTCCCCACCTCTGATTCCCTGCCTCAGATTCCCTGCCTCAGATTCCCTGCCACTGATTCCCCGCATCTGATTCCCCGCCTCTGATTCCCCGCTTCTGATTCCCGCCTCTGATTCCCTGCCTCTGATTCCCCGCCTCTGAATCCCCGCCTCTGATTCCTCGCCTCTGATTCCCTGCCTCAGATTCCCCGCTCTGATTCCCTGCCTCAGATTCCCTGCCTCAGATTCCCTGCCTCCGATTCCCCGCCTCTGATTCCCCGCCTATGATTCCCCGCCTCTGATTCCCAGCCTCTAAATCCACACCTCTGAATCCCCGCCTCTGATTCCCCGCCTCTGTTTCCCCGCCTCTGATTCCCCGCCTCTGATTCCCCGCCTCTGATTCCACGCCTCTGATTCCCCGCCTCTGATTCCAGGCCTCTTATTCCCCGCCTCTGATTCCCCACCTCTGATTGCCTGTCACTGATTGCCCGCCTCTGATTCCCCGCCTCTGATTCCCCGCCTCTAATTCTCCACCTCTGTCTCTATGCCTCTCTTTCGCCTCCGCTTTTTCCCCTACACTCTTTCCGCGCCTCTCTTTCCCTCCCTCAATTTCAACAACTCTGTTTGATCTGTTCTGTCTACTTCATTTTCAACACACAAGTTCCAACCACTATGTTTCACCCATCACTTTCCCCGCCTCTATTTCTCCGCCTATGTTTACCCGCCTCTGTTTACCCACCTGTTTCACCGCCTCTGATTCCCCGCCTCTGATTACCCACCTCTGTCTCGACGCCTCTCTTTCGCCTCCACTCTTTCCCCTCCACTCTTTCCGTGCCTGTCTTTCCCTCCCTCAATTTAAACAACACTGTTTGATCTGTTTTGTGTACCTCATTTTAAACACACAAGTTCCAACCACTATGTTTTGCCCGCCTCTTTCCCCGCCTCTATTTATCCACCTATGTTTACCTGCCTCTGTTTACCCGCCTGTTTCCCCGCCTCTGATTCCCCACCTTTCATTCCACGCCTCTCTTTCCCTGCCTCTATTTCCGCGCCTCTTTCACTGCCTCTCTTTCCCCACATCTCTTTTCCTCCCGCTGATTCCCCGCCTCTGATTCCCCGCCTCTGATTCCCTGTCTCTGATTCACCGCCTCTGATTCCCTGCCTCAGATTCCCTGCCTCAGATTCCCTGCCTCAGATTCCCTGCCTCTGATTCCCTGCCTCAGATTCCCCGGCTCTGATTCCCTGCATCAGCTTCACTGCCTCAGATTCCCTGCCTCTGATTCCCCGCCTCTGATTCCCTGCCTCTGATTCCCCGCATCTGATTCCCTGCCTCAGATTCCCTGCCTCAGATTCCCTGCCTCAGATTCCCTGCCTCTGATTCCCCACCTCTGATTCCCCGCCTCTGATTCCCTGCCTCTGTTTCCCCGCCTCTGATTCCCCGCCTCTGATTCCCCGCCTCAGATTCCCCACCTCAGATTCCCCGGCTCTGATTCCCTGCCTCAGATTCCCTGCCTCAAATTCCCTGCCTCTGATTCCCCGCATCTGATTCCCCGCCTCTGATTCCCCGCCTCTGATTCCTCGCATCTGATTCCCCGCCTCAGATTCCCCGCCTCAGATTCCACGCCTCTGATTCCCCGCCTCTGATTCCCCGCCTCAGATTCCGCAGCTCTGATTCCCTGCCTCAGATTCCCTGCCTCAGATTCCCTGCCTCCGATTCCCCGCCTCTGATTCCCCGCCTCTGATTCCCCGCCTCTGATTCCCCGCCTCTGAATCCCAGCTTCTGAATCCCCGCCTCTGATTCCCCGCCTCTGTTTCCCCGCCTCGGATTCCCCGCCTCTGATTCCCCGCCTCTGATTCCCTGCCTCTGATTACCCGCCTCCCTTTCCGCGCAACTTTCCCGGCCTCCTTTTCCCCACATATCTTTCCCCGCCTCAGACTCCACGCCTCTGATTCCCCGCCTCTGATTCCCCACCTTTCATTCCCCGCCTCTCTTTCCCTGCCTCTATTTCCGCGCCTCTTTCTCTGCCTCTCTTTCCCCACATCTCATTTCCCCCCTCTGATAACCCGCCTCTCATTCCATGCCTGTGATTCCCTGCCTCAGATTCCCCACCTCAGATTCCCCGACTCAGATTCCCCGCCTCAGATTCCCCGCCTCAGATTCCCTGCTTCAGATTCCCTGCCTCAGATTCCCTGCCTCAGATTCCCTTCATCTGATTCCCTTCATTTGATTCCCTGCATCTGATTCCCCGCCTCTGATTCCCTGCCTCTGATTTCCCGCCTCTGATTCCCCACCTTTCATTCCCCGCCTCTCTTTCCCTGCCTCTATTTCCGCGCCTCTTTCTCTGCCTCTCTTTCCCCATATATCTTTTCCTCCCTCTGATTCCCCGCCTCTGATTCCCCTCCTCTGATTCCCTGCCTCTGATTCCCTGCCTCTGATTCCCCGCCTCTGATTCGCCGCCTCTGATTCCCCGCCTATGATTCCCAGCCTCTGATTCCCAGCCTCTGAATCCCCACCTCTGAATCCCCGCCTCTGATTCCCCGCCTCTGATTCCACGCCTCTGATTCCCCGCCTCTGATTCCAGGCCTCTTATTCCCCGCCTCTGATTCCCCACTTCTGATTGCCTGCCACTGATTGCCCGCTTCTGATTCCCCGCCTCTGATTCCCTGACTCAGATTCCCCGCCTCAGATTCCCCGCCTCAGATTCCCCGCCTCAGATTCCCTGACTCAGATTCCCCGCCTCAGATTCCCCGCCTCAGATTCCCCGCCTCAGATTCCCCGCCTCAGATTCCCTGCCTCAGATTCCCTGCCTCAGATTCCCTGCCTCAGTTTCCCTTCATCTGATTCCCTTCATCTGGTTCCCTGCCTCTGATTCCCTGCCTCTGATTCCCTGCCTCTGATTCCCCGCCTCTGATTTCCCGCCTCAGATTCCCTGCCTCAGATTCCCTGCCTCAGATTCCCTGCCTCTGATTATCTGCCTCAGATTCCCTGCCTCAGATTCCCTGCCTCAGATTCCCTGCCTCTGATTGCCTGCCTCTGATTCCCTGCCTCTGATTCCCTGCCTCTGATTGCCTGCCTCTGATTCCCTGCCTCTGATTCCCTGCCTCTGATTCCCTGCCTCTGATTCCCCGACTCTGATTCCCTGCCTCTGATTCCCCGCCTCTGATTCCCTGCCTCTGATTCCCTGCCTCTGATACCCTGCCTCTCTTTGCCTGCCTCTATTTCGGTGCCTCTTTCTCTGCATCTAGTTTCCCACATCTCATTTGCCCCCTCTGATAACCCGCCTCTGATTCCATGCCTCTGATTCCCTGCCTCTGATTCCCCGCCTCTGATTCCCCGCCTCTGATTCCCCGCCTCAGATTCCCCGGCTCTGATTCCCTCCCTGCGATTCCCTGCCTCAGATACCCCGCCTCAGATTCCCCGCCTCAGATTCCCCGCCTCAGATTCCCCGCCTCAGATTCCCCGCCTCAGATTCCCCGCCTCAGATTTCCCGCCTCAGATTTCCCGCCTCAGATTCCCCGCCTCAGATTCCCCGCCTCAGATTCCCCGCCTCAGATTCCCCGCCTCAGATTCCCCGCCTCAGATTCCCCGCCTCAGATTCCCCGCCTCAGATTCCCTGCCTCAGATTCCCTGCCTTTGATTGCCTGCCTCTGATTCCCTGCCTCTGATTCCCTGCCTCTGATACCCTGCCTCTCTTTGCCTGCCTCTATTTCGGTGCCTCTTTCTCTGCATCTAGTTTCCCACATCTAATTTGCCCGCTCTGATAACCCGCCTCTGATTCCATGCCTCTGATTCCCTGCCTCTGATTCCCCGCCTCTGATTCCCTGCCTCTGATTCCCCGTCTCTGATTCCCTGCCTCAGATTCCCTGCCTGAGATTCCCTGCCTCAGATTCCCTGCCTCAGATTCCTTTCCGCAGATTCCCTGCCTCTGTTTCCCCGCCTCTGACTCCCCACGTCTGATTCCCCACCTCAGATTCCCCTGCTCTGATTCCCTGCCTGAGATTCCATGCCTCAGATTCCCCGCCTCAGATTCCCCGCCTCAGATTCCCTGCTTCTGATTACCCGCCTCCCTTTCCGCGCAACTTTCCCGGCCTCCGTTTCCCCACATCTCTTTCCCCGCCTCAGATTCCACGCCTCTGATTCCCCGCCTCTGATTCCCCACCTTTCATTCCCCGCCTCTCTTTCCCTGCCTCTATTTCCGCGCCTCTTCCTCTGCCTCTCTTTCCCCACATCTCTTTTCCTCCCTCTGATTCCCGACCTCTGATTCCCCTCCTCTGATTCCCTGCCTCTGATTCCCTGCCTCTGATTGCCTGCCTCTGATTCCCTGCCTCTGATTCCCTGCCTCTGATTCCCTGCCTCTGATTCCCCGACTCTGATTCCCTGCCTCTGATTCCCCGCCTCTGATTCCCTGCCTCTGATTCCCTGCCTCTGATACCCTGCCTCTCTTTGCCTGCCTCTATTTCGGTGCCTCTTTCTCTGCATCTAGTTTCCCACATCTCATTTGCCCCCTCTGATAACCCGCCTCTGATTCCATGCCTCTGATTCCCTGCCTCTGATTCCCCGCCTCTGATTCCCCGCCTCTGATTCCCCGCCTCAGATTCCCCGGCTCTGATTCCCTCCCTGCGATTCCCTGCCTCAGATACCCCGCCTCAGATTCCCCGCCTCAGATTCCCCGCGTCAGATTCCCCGCCTCAGATTCCCCGCCTCAGATTCCCCGCCTCAGATTTCCCGCCTCAGATTTCCCGCCTCAGATTCCCCGCCTCAGATTCCCCGCCTCAGATTCCCCGCCTCAGATTCCCCGCCTCAGATTCCCCGCCTCAGATTCCCCGCCTCAGATTCCCCGCCTCAGATTCCCTGCCTCAGATTCCCTGCCTTTGATTGCCTGCCTCTGATTCCCTGCCTCTGATTCCCTGCCTCTGATACCCTGCCTCTCTTTGCCTGCCTCTATTTCGGTGCCTCTTTCTCTGCATCTAGTTTCCCACATCTAATTTGCCCGCTCTGATAACCCGCCTCTGATTCCATGCCTCTGATTCCCTGCCTCTGATTCCCCGCCTCTGATTCCCTGCCTCTGATTCCCCGTCTCTGATTCCCTGCCTCAGATTCCCTGCCTGAGATTCCCTGCCTCAGATTCCCTGCCTCAGATTCCTTTCCGCAGATTCCCTGCCTCTGTTTCCCCGCCTCTGACTCCCCACGTCTGATTCCCCACCTCAGATTCCCCTGCTCTGATTCCCTGCCTGAGATTCCATGCCTCAGATTCCCCGCCTCAGATTCCCCGCCTCAGATTCCCTGCTTCTGATTACCCGCCTCCCTTTCCGCGCAACTTTCCCGGCCTCCGTTTCCCCACATCTCTTTCCCCGCCTCAGATTCCACGCCTCTGATTCCCCGCCTCTGATTCCCCACCTTTCATTCCCCGCCTCTCTTTCCCTGCCTCTATTTCCGCGCCTCTTCCTCTGCCTCTCTTTCCCCACATCTCTTTTCCTCCCTCTGATTCCCCACCTCTGATTCCCCTCCTCTGATTCCCTGCCTCTGATTCCCTGCCTCTGATTCCGCGCCTCTGATTCCACGCCTCTCTTTCCGTGTCTCTGATTCCCCGCCTCTGATTCGGTGCCTCTGATACCCTGCCTCTCATTCCCTGCCTCTATTTCCGTGCATCTTTCTCTGCATCTTGTTTCACACATCTCATTTCCCCCCTCTGATAAACCGCCTCTGATTCCATGCCTGTGATTCCCTGCCTCAGATTCCCCGCCTCAGATTCCCCGACTCAGATTCCCCCTCTCAGATTCCCCGCCTCAGATTCCCTGCCTCAGATTCCCTGCCTCAGATTCCCTGCCTCAGATTCCCCGCATCTGATTCCCCGCCTCTGATTCCCCACCTCTGATTCCCGCCTCAGATTCCCTGCCTCTGATTCCCTGCCTCTGATTCCCTGCATCTGATTCCCTGCCTCTGAATCCCCGCCTCCGATTCCGCACCCACGTTTCTCCGCCTCTGTTGCTCTGCCTCTTATTTGCTGGCTCAGATTCGCAGGCTCTGATTCCGCACCTCTGATTCCACGCCTCTCTTTCCGTGTCTCTGCCCTGCCTCAGATTCCCTGCCTCAGATTCCCTGCCTCAGATTCCCCGCATCTGATTCCCCGCCTCTGATTCCCCACCTCTGATTCCCTGCCTCCGATTCCCCGCCTCTGATTCCCCGCCTCTGATTCCCCGCCTCTGATTCCCGCCTCTGAATCCCAGCCTCTGAATCCCCGCCTCTGATTCCCCGCCTCTGTTTCCCCGCCTCGGATTCCCCGCCTCTGATTACCCGCCTCCTTGTCCGCGCAACTTTCCCGGCCTCCGTTTCCCCACACCTCTTTCCCCGCCTCAGATTCCACGCCTCTGATTCCCCGCCTCTGATTTCCCACCTTTCATTCCCCGCCTCTCTTTCCCTGCCTGTATTTCCGCGCCTCTTTCTCTGCCTCTCTTTCCCCACATCTCTTTTCCTCCCTCTGATTCCCCGCCTCTGATTCCCCTCCTCTGATTCCCTGCCTCTGATTCCCTGCCTCTGATTCCCCGCCTCTGATTCCCCGCCTCTGATTCCCCTCCTCTGATTCCCTGCCTCTGATTCCCTGCCTCTGATTCCATGCCTCTGATTCCCCGCCTCCGATTCCCTGCCTCTGATTCCCTGCCTCTGATTCCCTGCCTCTGATTCCGGGCCTCTGATTCCACGCCTCTCTTTCCGTGTCTCTGATTCCCCGCCTCTGATTCCCTGCCTCTGATACCCTGCCTCTCATTCCCTGCCTCTATTTCCGTGCATCCTTCTCTGCATCTTGTTTCCCACATCTCATTTCCCCTCTCTGATAACCCGCCTCTGATTCCATGCCTGTGATTCCCTGCCTCAGATTCCCCGCTTCAGATTCCCCGACTCAGATTCCCCGCCTCAGATTCCCCGCCTCAGATTCCCTGCCTCAGATTCCCTGCCTCAGATTCCCTGCCTCAGATTCCCTGCCTCATATTCCCTTCATCTGATTCCCTTCATTTGATTCCCTGCGTCTGATTCCCCGCCTCTGATTCCCCGCCTCTGATTCCCCGCCTCTGATTCCCCACCTCTGATTCCCTGCCTCAGATTCCCTGCCTCAGATTCCCTGCCACTGATTCCCCGCATCTGATTCCCCGCCTCTGATTCCCCGCTTCTGATTCCCGCCTCTGATTCCCTGCCTCTGATTCCCCGCCTCTGAATCCCCGCCTCTGATTCCTCGCCTCTGATTCCCTGCCTCAGATTCCCCGCTCTGATTCCCTGCCTCAGATTCCCTGCCTCAGATTCCCTGCCTCCGATTCCCCGCCTCTGATTCCCCGCCTATGATTCCCCGCCTCTGATTCCCAGCCTCTAAATCCACACCTCTGAATCCCCGCCTCTGATTCCCCGCCTCTGTTTCCCCGCCTCTGATTCCCCGCCTCTGATTCCCCGCCTCTGATTCCACGCCTCTGATTCCCCGCCTCTGATTCCAGGCCTCTTATTCCCCGCCTCTGATTCCCCACCTCTGATTGCCTGTCACTGATTGCCCGCCTCTGATTCCCCGCCTCTGATTCCCCGCCTCTAATTCTCCACCTCTGTCTCTATGCCTCTCTTTCGCCTCCGCTTTTTCCCCTACACTCTTTCCGCGCCTCTCTTTCCCTCCCTCAATTTCAACAACTCTGTTTGATCTGTTCTGTCTACTTCATTTTCAACACACAAGTTCCAACCACTATGTTTCACCCATCACTTTCCCCGCCTCTATTTCACCGCCTCTGATTCCCCGCCTCTGATTACCCACCTCTGTCTCGACGCCTCTCTTTCGCCTCCACTCTTTCCCCTCCACTCTTTCCGTGCCTGTCTTTCCCTCCCTCAATTTAAACAACACTGTTTGATCTGTTTTGTGTACCTCATTTTAAACACACAAGTTCCAACCACTATGTTTTGCCCGCCTCTTTCCCCGCCTCTATTTATCCACCTATGTTTACCTGCCTCTGTTTACCCGCCTGTTTCCCCGCCTCTGATTCCCCACCTTTCATTCCACGCCTCTCTTTCCCTGCCTCTATTTCCGCGCCTCTTTCACTGCCTCTCTTTCCCCACATCTCTTTTCCTCCCGCTGATTCCCCGCCTCTGATTCCCCGCCTCTGATTCCCTGTCTCTGATTCACCGCCTCTGATTCCCTGCCTCAGATTCCCTGCCTCAGATTCCCTGCCTCAGATTCCCTGCCTCTGATTCCCTGCCTCAGATTCCCCGGCTCTGATTCCCTGCATCAGCTTCACTGCCTCAGATTCCCTGCCTCTGATTCCCCGCCTCTGATTCCCTGCCTCTGATTCCCCGCATCTGATTCCCTGCCTCAGATTCCCTGCCTCAGATTCCCTGCCTCAGATTCCCTGCCTCTGATTCCCCACCTCTGATTCCCCGCCTCTGATTCCCTGCCTCTGTTTCCCCGCCTCTGATTCCCCGCCTCTGATTCCCCGCCTCAGATTCCCCACCTCAGATTCCCCGGCTCTGATTCCCTGCCTCAGATTCCCTGCCTCAAATTCCCTGCCTCTGATTCCCCGCATCTGATTCCCCGCCTCTGATTCCCCGCCTCTGATTCCTCGCATCTGATTCCCCGCCTCAGATTCCCCGCCTCAGATTCCACGCCTCTGATTCCCCGCCTCTGATTCCCCGCCTCAGATTCCGCAGCTCTGATTCCCTGCCTCAGATTCCCTGCCTCAGATTCCCTGCCTCCGATTCCCCGCCTCTGATTCCCCGCCTCTGATTCCCCGCCTCTGATTCCCCGCCTCTGAATCCCAGCTTCTGAATCCCCGCCTCTGATTCCCCGCCTCTGTTTCCCCGCCTCGGATTCCCCGCCTCTGATTCCCCGCCTCTGATTCCCTGCCTCTGATTACCCGCCTCCCTTTCCGCGCAACTTTCCCGGCCTCCTTTTCCCCACATATCTTTCCCCGCCTCAGACTCCACGCCTCTGATTCCCCGCCTCTGATTCCCCACCTTTCATTCCCCGCCTCTCTTTCCCTGCCTCTATTTCCGCGCCTCTTTCTCTGCCTCTCTTTCCCCACATCTCATTTCCCCCCTCTGATAACCCGCCTCTCATTCCATGCCTGTGATTCCCTGCCTCAGATTCCCCACCTCAGATTCCCCGACTCAGATTCCCCGCCTCAGATTCCCCGCCTCAGATTCCCTGCTTCAGATTCCCTGCCTCAGATTCCCTGCCTCAGATTCCCTTCATCTGATTCCCTTCATTTGATTCCCTGCATCTGATTCCCCGCCTCTGATTCCCTGCCTCTGATTTCCCGCCTCTGATTCCCCACCTTTCATTCCCCGCCTCTCTTTCCCTGCCTCTATTTCCGCGCCTCTTTCTCTGCCTCTCTTTCCCCATATATCTTTTCCTCCCTCTGATTCCCCGCCTCTGATTCCCCTCCTCTGATTCCCTGCCTCTGATTCCCTGCCTCTGATTCCCCGCCTCTGATTCGCCGCCTCTGATTCCCCGCCTATGATTCCCAGCCTCTGATTCCCAGCCTCTGAATCCCCACCTCTGAATCCCCGCCTCTGATTCCCCGCCTCTGATTCCACGCCTCTGATTCCCCGCCTCTGATTCCAGGCCTCTTATTCCCCGCCTCTGATTCCCCACTTCTGATTGCCTGCCACTGATTGCCCGCTTCTGATTCCCCGCCTCTGATTCCCTGACTCAGATTCCCCGCCTCAGATTCCCCGCCTCAGATTCCCCGCCTCAGATTCCCTGACTCAGATTCCCCGCCTCAGATTCCCCGCCTCAGATTCCCCGCCTCAGATTCCCCGCCTCAGATTCCCTGCCTCAGATTCCCTGCCTCAGATTCCCTGCCTCAGTTTCCCTTCATCTGATTCCCTTCATCTGGTTCCCTGCCTCTGATTCCCTGCCTCTGATTCCCTGCCTCTGATTCCCCGCCTCTGATTTCCCGCCTCAGATTCCCTGCCTCAGATTCCCTGCCTCAGATTCCCTGCCTCTGATTATCTGCCTCAGATTCCCTGCCTCAGATTCCCTGCCTCAGATTCCCTGCCTCTGATTGCCTGCCTCTGATTCCCTGCCTCTGATTCCCTGCCTCTGATTGCCTGCCTCTGATTCCCTGCCTCTGATTCCCTGCCTCTGATTCCCTGCCTCTGATTCCCCGACTCTGATTCCCTGCCTCTGATTCCCCGCCTCTGATTCCCTGCCTCTGATTCCCTGCCTCTGATACCCTGCCTCTCTTTGCCTGCCTCTATTTCGGTGCCTCTTTCTCTGCATCTAGTTTCCCACATCTCATTTGCCCCCTCTGATAACCCGCCTCTGATTCCATGCCTCTGATTCCCTGCCTCTGATTCCCCGCCTCTGATTCCCCGCCTCTGATTCCCCGCCTCAGATTCCCCGGCTCTGATTCCCTCCCTGCGATTCCCTGCCTCAGATACCCCGCCTCAGATTCCCCGCCTCAGATTCCCCGCCTCAGATTCCCCGCCTCAGATTCCCCGCCTCAGATTCCCCGCCTCAGATTTCCCGCCTCAGATTTCCCGCCTCAGATTCCCCGCCTCAGATTCCCCGCCTCAGATTCCCCGCCTCAGATTCCCCGCCTCAGATTCCCCGCCTCAGATTCCCCGCCTCAGATTCCCCGCCTCAGATTCCCTGCCTCAGATTCCCTGCCTTTGATTGCCTGCCTCTGATTCCCTGCCTCTGATTCCCTGCCTCTGATACCCTGCCTCTCTTTGCCTGCCTCTATTTCGGTGCCTCTTTCTCTGCATCTAGTTTCCCACATCTAATTTGCCCGCTCTGATAACCCGCCTCTGATTCCATGCCTCTGATTCCCTGCCTCTGATTCCCCGCCTCTGATTCCCTGCCTCTGATTCCCCGTCTCTGATTCCCTGCCTCAGATTCCCTGCCTGAGATTCCCTGCCTCAGATTCCCTGCCTCAGATTCCTTTCCGCAGATTCCCTGCCTCTGTTTCCCCGCCTCTGACTCCCCACGTCTGATTCCCCACCTCAGATTCCCCTGCTCTGATTCCCTGCCTGAGATTCCATGCCTCAGATTCCCCGCCTCAGATTCCCCGCCTCAGATTCCCTGCTTCTGATTACCCGCCTCCCTTTCCGCGCAACTTTCCCGGCCTCCGTTTCCCCACATCTCTTTCCCCGCCTCAGATTCCACGCCTCTGATTCCCCGCCTCTGATTCCCCACCTTTCATTCCCCGCCTCTCTTTCCCTGCCTCTATTTCCGCGCCTCTTCCTCTGCCTCTCTTTCCCCACATCTCTTTTCCTCCCTCTGATTCCCGACCTCTGATTCCCCTCCTCTGATTCCCTGCCTCTGATTCCCTGCCTCTGATTGCCTGCCTCTGATTCCCTGCCTCTGATTCCCTGCCTCTGATTCCCTGCCTCTGATTCCCCGACTCTGATTCCCTGCCTCTGATTCCCCGCCTCTGATTCCCTGCCTCTGATTCCCTGCCTCTGATACCCTGCCTCTCTTTGCCTGCCTCTATTTCGGTGCCTCTTTCTCTGCATCTAGTTTCCCACATCTCATTTGCCCCCTCTGATAACCCGCCTCTGATTCCATGCCTCTGATTCCCTGCCTCTGATTCCCCGCCTCTGATTCCCCGCCTCTGATTCCCCGCCTCAGATTCCCCGGCTCTGATTCCCTCCCTGCGATTCCCTGCCTCAGATACCCCGCCTCAGATTCCCCGCCTCAGATTCCCCGCCTCAGATTCCCCGCCTCAGATTCCGCGCCTCAGATTCCCCGCCTCAGATTTCCCGCCTCAGATTTCCCGCCTCAGATTCCCCGCCTCAGATTCCCCGCCTCAGATTCCCCGCCTCAGATTCCCCGCCTCAGATTCCCCGCCTCAGATTCCCCGCCTCAGATTCCCCGCCTCAGATTCCCTGCCTCAGATTCCCTGCCTTTGATTGCCTGCCTCTGATTCCCTGCCTCTGATTCCCTGCCTCTGATACCCTGCCTCTCTTTGCCTGCCTCTATTTCGGTGCCTCTTTCTCTGCATCTAGTTTCCCACATCTAATTTGCCCGCTCTGATAACCCGCCTCTGATTCCATGCCTCTGATTCCCTGCCTCTGATTCCCCGCCTCTGATTCCCTGCCTCTGATTCCCCGTCTCTGATTCCCTGCCTCAGATTCCCTGCCTGAGATTCCCTGCCTCAGATTCCCTGCCTCAGATTCCTTTCCGCAGATTCCCTGCCTCTGTTTCCCCGCCTCTGACTCCCCACGTCTGATTCCCCACCTCAGATTCCCCTGCTCTGATTCCCTGCCTGAGATTCCATGCCTCAGATTCCCCGCCTCAGATTCCCCGCCTCAGATTCCCTGCTTCTGATTACCCGCCTCCCTTTCCGCGCAACTTTCCCGGCCTCCGTTTCCCCACATCTCTTTCCCCGCCTCAGATTCCACGCCTCTGATTCCCCGCCTCTGATTCCCCACCTTTCATTCCCCGCCTCTCTTTCCCTGCCTCTATTTCCGCGCCTCTTCCTCTGCCTCTCTTTCCCCACATCTCTTTTCCTCCCTCTGATTCCCCACCTCTGATTCCCCTCCTCTGATTCCCTGCCTCTGATTTCCTGCCTCTGATTCCCCGCCTCTGATTCCCCGCCTCTGATTCCCCTCCTCTGATTCCCTGCCTCTGATTCCCTGCCTCTGATTCCCTGCCTCTGATTCCCCGCCTCTGATTCCCTGCCTCTGATTCCCTGCCTCTGATTCCCTGCCTCTGATTCCGAGCCTCTGATTCACCGCCTCTGTTTCTCTGCCTCTTATTTCCCGGCTCAGATTCGCCGGCTCTGATTCCGCGCCTCTGATTCCACGCTTCTCTTTCCGTGTCTCTGATAGCCCGCCTCTGATTCCCCGCCTCTTATTCCCCGCCTCAGATTCCCCGCCTCAGATTCCCCGGCTCTGATTCCCTGCATCAGATTCCCTGCCTCAGATTCCCTGCCTCTGATTCCCTGCATCAGATTCCCTGCCTCTGATTCCCCGCCTCTGATTCCCAGCTTCTGATTCCCCGCCTCTGATTCCCCGCCTCTCAGATTCCCTGCCAATGATTCCCTGCCTCTGATTCCCTGCCTCTGATTCCCTGCCTCTGATTCCGCGCCTCTGATTCCACGCCTCTCTTTCCGTGTCTCTGATTCCGCGCCTCTGATTCCCTGCCTCTGATACCCTGCCTCTCTTTGCCTGCCTATATTTCCGTGCCTCTTTCTCTCAATCTCGTTTACCACATCTCATTTCCCCCCTCTGATAACCCGCCTCTGATTCCCCGCCTCTGATTCCCCACCTCAGATACCCCGGCTCTGATTCCCTGCCTCAGATTGCCCGCCTCTGATTCCTCGCCTCTGATTCCCCGCCTCTGATTCCCCACCTCTGATTCACCACCTCTGATTCCCCGCCTCTGATTCCCCGCCTCTGATTCCCCGCCTCAGATTCCCCGGCTCTGATTCCCTGCCTCAGATTCCCTGCGACAGATTCCCTGCCTCAGATTCCCTGCCTCTGATTCCCCGCCTCTTATTCCCTGCCTCAGATTCCACGGCTCTGATTCCCTGCCTCAGATTCCGTGCCTAAAATTCCCTGCCTCTGATTCCCCGCATCTGATTCCCAGCCTCTGATTCCCCGCCTCTGATTCCTCGCATCTGATTCCCTGCCTCTGATTCCCCGCCTCTGATTCCACTCCTCTGATTCCCCGCCTCTGATTCCTCGCATCTGATTCCCTGCCTCTGATTCCCCGCCTCTGATTCCACTCCTCTGATTCCCCGCCTCTGATTCCCCGCCGCAGATTCCCTGCCTCTGATTATCCGCCTCCCTTTCCGCGCAACTTTCCCGGCCTCCGTTTCCCCACATCTCTTTCCCCGCCTCAGATTCCACGCCTCTGATTCCCCGCCTCTGATTCCCCACCTTTCATTCACCGCCTCTCTTTCCCTGCCTCTATTTCCCGCCTCTTTCTCTGCCTCTCTTTCCCCACATCTCTTTTCCTCCCTCTGATTCCCCGCCTCTGATTCCCCTCCTCTGATTCCCTGCCTCTGATTCCCTGCCTCTGATTCCCCGCCTCTGATTCCCCGCCTCTGATTCCCCTCCTCTGATTCCCTGCCTCTGATTCCCTGCCACTGATTCCCTGCCTCTGATTCCCCGCCTCTGATTCCCTGCCTCTGATTCCCTGCCTCTGATTCCCTGCCTCTGATTCCGCGCCTCTGATTCCACGCCTCTCTTTCCGTGTCTCTGATTCCCCGCCTCTGATTCCCTGCTTCTGATACCCTGCCTCTCATTCCCTGCCTCTATTTCCGTGCATCTTTCTCTGCATCTCGTTTCCCACATCTCATTTCCCCCCTCTGATAACCCGCCTCAGATTCCCCGCCTCAGATTCCCCGCCTCAGATTCCCTGCCTCAGATTCCCTGCCTCAGATTCCCTTCATCTTATTCCCTTCATCTCATTCCCTGCCTCTGATTCCCCGCCTCTGATTCCCCGCCTCTGATTCCCCGCCTTTGATTCCCCGCCTCTTATTCCCCGCCTCTGATTCCCCGCCTCTGATTCCCCGCCTCTGAATCCCCGCCTCTGATTCCCCGCCTCAGATACCCCGGCTCTGATTCCCTGCCTGAGATTCCCTGCCTCAGATACTCCGCCTCAGATTCCCCGCCTCAGATTCCCCGCCTCAGATACCCCGCCTCAGAATCCCCGCCTCAGATTCCCCGCCTCAGATTCCCCATCTCAGATTCCCCGCCTCAGATTCCCCGCCTCAGATTCCCCGCCTCAGATTCCCCGCCTCAGATTCCCCGCCTCAGATTCCCCGCCTCAGATTCCCCGCCTCAGATTCCCTGCCTCAGATTCCCTGCCTCAGATTCCCTGCCTCTGATTGCCTGCCTCTGATTCCCTGCCTCTGATTCCCTGACTCTGATTCCCTGCCTCTGATTCCCTGCCTCTGATTCCCTGCCTCTTATTCCCCGCCTCTGATTCCCCGCCTCTGATTCCCCGGCTCTGATTCCCTGCCTCAGATTCCCCGGCTCTGATTCCCTGCATCAGATTCCCTGCCTCAGATTCCCTGCCTCTGATTCCCCGCCTCTGATTCCCTGCCTCTGATTCCCCGCCTCTGATTCCCTGCCTCAGATTCCCTGCCTCAGATTCCCTGCCTCAGATTCCCTGCCTCTGATTCCCCGCCTTTGATTCCCCGCCTCTTATTCCCCGCCTCTGATTCCCCGCCTCTCTTTCCGTGTCTCTGATTCCCCGCCTCAGATTCCCTGCCTCAGATACCCTGCCTCTCTTTGCCTGCCTCTATTTCCGTGCCTCTTTCTCTGCATCTAGTTTCCCACATCTGATTTGCCCCCTCTGATTACCCGCCTCTGATTCCATGCCTCTGATTCCCCGCCTCTGATTCCCCGCCTCTTATTCCCCGCCTCTTATTCCCTGCCTCAGATTCCCTGCCTCAGATTCCTTTCCGCAGATTCCCTGCCTCTGTTTCCCCGCCTCTGATTCCCCACGTCTGATTCCCCACCTCAGATTCCCCTGCTCTGATTCCCTGCCTGAGATTCCATGCCTCAGATTCCCCGCCTCAGATTCCCCGCCTCAGATTCCCTGCTTCTGATTACCCGCCTCCCTTTCCGCGCAACTTTCCCGGCCTCCGTTTCCCCACATCTCTTTCACCGCCTCAGATTCCACGCCTCTGATTCCCCGCCTCTGATTCCCCACCTTTCATTCCCCGCCTCTCTTTCCCTGCCTCTATTTCCGCGCCTCTTCCTCTGCCTCTCTTTCCCCACATCTCTTTTCCTCCCTCTGATTCCCCACCTCTGATTCCCCTCCTCTGATTCCCTGCCTCTGATTTCCTGCCTCTGATTCCCCGCCTCTGATTCCCCGCCTCTGATTCCCCTCCTCTGATTCCCTGCCTCTGATTCCCTGCCTCTGATTCCCTGCCTCTGATTCCCCGCCTCTGATTCCCTGCCTCTGATTCCCTGCCTCTGATTCCCTGCCTCTGATTCCGAGCCTCTGATTCACCGCCTCTGTTTCTCTGCCTCTTATTTCCCGGCTCAGATTCGCCGGCTCTGATTCCGCGCCTCTGATTCCACGCTTCTCTTTCAGTGTCTCTGATAGCCCGCCTCTGATTCCCCGCCTCTGATTCCCCGCCTCTGATTCCCCGCCTCAGATTCCCCGGCTCTGATTCCCTGCATCAGATTCCCTGCCTCAGATTCCCTGCCTCTGATTCCCTGCCTCTGATTCCCCGCCTCTGATTCCCAGCTTCTGATTCCCCGCCTCTGATTCCCCGCCTCTCAGATACCCTGCCAATGATTCCCTGCCTCTGATTCCCTGCCTCTGATTCCCTGCCTCTGATTCCGCGCCTCTGATTCCACGCCTCTCTTTCCGTGTCTCTGATTCCGCGCCGCTGATTCCCTGCCTCTGATACCCTGCCTCTCTTTGCCTGCCTATATTTCCGTGCCTCTTTCTCTCAATCTCGTTTACCACATCTCATTTCCCCCCTCTGATAACCCGCCTCTGATTCCCCGCCTCTGATTCCCCACCTCAGATTCCCCGGCTCTGATTCCCTGCCTCAGATTGCCCGCCTCTGATTCCTCGCCTCTGATTCCCCGCCTCTGATTCCCCGCCTCTGATTCCCCTCCTCTGATTCCCTGCCTCTGATTCCCTGCCTCTGATTCCCTGCCTCTGATTCCCCGCCTCTGATTCCCTGCCTCTGATTCCCTGCCTCTGATTCCCTGCCTCTGATTCCGCGCCTCTGATTCCACGCCTCTCTTTCCGTGTCTCTTATTCCCCGCCTCTGATTCCCTGCCTCTGATACCCTGCCTCTCATTCCCTGCCTCTATTTCCGTGCATCTTTCTCTGCATCTCGTTTCCCACATCTCATTTCCCCCCTCTGATAACCCGCCTCAGATTCCCCGCCTCAGATTCCCCGCCTCAGATTCCCTGCCTCAGATTCCCTGCCTCAGATTCCCTTCATCTTATTCCCTTCATCTCATTCCCTGCCTCTGATTCCCCGCCTCTGATTCCCCGCCTCTGATTCCACACCAATGTTTCACCGCCTCTGTTTGTCTGCCTCTTATTTCCCGGCTCAGATTCGCCGGCTCTGATTCCGCGCCTCTGATTCCACGCTTCTCTTTCCGTGTCTCTGATAGCCCGCCTCTGATTCCCCGGCTCTGATTCCCTGCATCAGATTCCCTGCCTCAGATTCCCTGCCTCTGATTCCCCGCCTCTGATTCCCCGCCTCTGATTCCCCACCTCTGATTCCCTGCCTCAGATTCCCTTCATCTGATCCCCTTCATTTGATTCCCTGCGTCTGATTCCCCGCCTCAGATTCCCCGCCTCTGATTCCCCGCCTCTGATTCCCCGCATCTGATTCCCCTCCTCTGATTCCCCGCCTGTGATTTCCGCCTCAGATTCCCTGCCTCTGATTCCCTGCCTCTGATTCCCTGCATCTGATTCCCTGCCTCTGAATCCCCGCCTCCGATTCCGCACCCACGTTTCTCCGCCTCTGTTGCTCTGCCTCTTATTTGCTGGCTCAGATTCGCAGGCTCTGATTCCACACCTCTGATTCCACGCCTCTCTTTCCGTGTCTCTGATTCCCCGACTCTAATTCCCTGCCTCTGATACCCTGCCTCTCTTTCGCTGCCTCTATTTCCGTGCCTCTTTCTCTGCATCTCGTTTCCCACATCTCATTTCCCCCTCTGATAACCCGCCTCAGATTCCCCGCATCAGATTCCCCGCCTCAGATTCCCTGCCTCAGTTTCCCTGCCTCAGATTCCCTTCATCTTATTCCCGTCATCTGATTCCCTGCCTCTGATTCCCCACCTCTGATTCACCGCCTCTAATTCCCTGCCTCTGATTCCCCGCTTCTGATTCCCCACCTCAGATTCCTTGCCTTAGTTTCCCTGCCTCAGATTCCCTGCCTCTGATTCCCCGCCTCTGATTCCCCGCCTCTGATTCGCCGCCTCTGATTCCCCGCCTCTGATTCCCCGCCTCTGATTCGCCGCCTCTGATTCCCCACCTCTGATTCCCCACCTCTGATTCCCCGCCTCTGATGACCCGCCTCTGATTCCCCGCCTCTGATTCCCCGCCTCAGATTCCCCGGCTCTGATTCCCTGTCTCAGATTCCCTGCGACAGATTCCCTGCCTCAGATTCCCAACCTCTGATTCCCCGCCTCTTATTCCCCGCCTCTTATTCCCTGCCTCAGATTCCCCGGCTCTGATTCCCTGCCTCAGATTCCCTGCCTAAAATTCCCTGCCTCTGATTCCCCGCATCTGATTCCCCGCCTCTGATTCCCTGCCTCTGATTCCTCGCATCTAATTCCCTGCCTCTGATTCCCCGCCTCTGATTCCACTCCTCTGATTCCCCGCCTCTGATTCCCCGCCTCAGATTCCCTGCCTCTGATTACCCGCCTCCGTTTCCGCACAACTATCCCGGCCTCCGTTTCCCCACATCTCTTTCCCCGCCTCAGATTCAACGCCTCTGATTCCCCGCCTCTGATTCCCCACCTTTCATAGCCCGCCTCTCTTTCCCTGCCTCTATTTCCGCGCCTCTTCCTCTGCCTCTCTTTCCCCACATCTCTTTTCCTCCCTCTGATTCCACGCCTCTGATTCCCCTCCTCTTATTCCCTGCCTCTGATTCCCTTCCTCTGATTCCCCGCCTCTGATTCCCCGCCTCTGATTCCCCTCCTCTGATTCCCTGCCTCTGATTCCCTGCCTCTGATTCCCTGCCTCTGATTCCCCGCCTCTGATTCCCTGCCTCTGATTCCCTGCCTCTGATTCCCTGCCTCTGATTCCACGCCTCTGATTCCACGCCTCTCTTTCCGTGTCTCTGATTCCCCGCCTCTGATTCCCTGCCTCTGATTCCCTGCCTCTGATTCCCTGCCTCTGATTCCCTGCCTCTGATTCCCTGCCACTGATACCCCGCCTCCGATTCCACACCAATGTTTCACCCCCTCTGTTTCTCTGCCTCTTATTTCCCGGCTCAGATTCGCCGGCTCTGATTCCGCGCCTCTGATTCCATGCTTCTCTTTCCGTGTCTCTGATAGCCCGCCTCTGATTCCCCGCCTCTGATTCCCCGCCTCAGATTCCCCGGCTCTGATTCCCTGCATCAGTTTCCCTGCCTCAGATTCCCTGCCTCTGATTCCCTGCATCAGATTCCCTGCCTCTGATTCCCCGCCTCTGATTCCCCACCTCTGTTTCCCTGCATCTGATTCCCCGCCTCAGATTCCCCGCCTCTGATACCCCGCCTCTGATTCCCCACCTCTGATTCCCTGCATCTGATTCCCCGCCTCTGATTCCCTGCCTCAGATTCCCCGGCTCTGATTCCCTGCATCAGATTCCCTGCCTCAGATTCCCTGCCTCTGATTCCCTGCATCAGATTCCCTGCCTCTGATTCCCCGCCTCTGATTCCCCGCTTCTGATTCCCCGCCTCTGATTCCCCGCCTCTCAGATTCCCTGCCAATGATTCCCTGCCTCTGATTCCCTGCCTCTGATTCCCTGCCTCTGATTCCGCGCCTCTGATTCCACGCCTCTCTTTCCGTGTCTCTGATTCCGCGCCTCTGATTCCCTGCCTCTGATACCCTGCCTCTCTTTGCCTGCATCTATTTCCGTGCCTCTTTCTCTGCATCTCGTTTACCACATCTCATTTCCCACCTCTGATAACCCGCCTCTGATTCCCCGCCTCTGATTCCCCGCCTCAGATTCCCCGGCTCTGATTCCCTGCCTCAGATTCCCCACCTCTGATTCCCCGCCTCTGATTCCCCGCCTCTGATTCCCCACCTCTGATTCACCAACTCTGATTCCCCGCCTCTGATTCCCCGCCTCTGATTCCCCGCCTCAGATTCCCCGGCTCTGATTCCCTGCCTCAGATTCCCTGCCTCTGATTCCCCACCTCTTATTCCCCGCCTCTTATTCCCTGCCTCAGATTCCCCGGCTCTGATTCCCTGCCTCAGATTCCCTGCCTCAAATTCCCTGCCTCTGATTCCCCGCATCTGATTCCCCGCCTCTGATTCCCTGCCTCTGATTCCTCGCATCTGATTCCCCGCCTCTGATTCCCCGCCTCTGATTCCACGCCTCTGATTCCCCGCCTCTGATTCCCCGCATCAGATTCCCCATCTCTTATTCCCTGCCTCAGATTCCCTGCCTCAGATTCCCTGCCTCCCATTCCCCGCCTCGGATTCCACGCCTCTGATTCCCCACCTCTGATTACACGCCTCCCTTTCCACGCAACTTTCCCGGCCTCCGTTTCCCCACATCTCTTTCCCCGCCTCAGATTCCACGCCTCTGATTCCCCGCCTCTGATTCCCCACCTTTCATTCCCCGCCTCTCTTTCCCTGCCTCTATTTCCGCGCTTCTTTCTCTGCCTCTCTTTCCCCACATCTCTTTTCCTCCCTCTGATTCCCCGCCTCTGATTCCACTCCTCTGATTCCCTGCCTCTGATTCCCTGCCTCTGATTCCCCGCCTCTGATTCTCCGCCTCTGATTCCCCTCCTCTGATTCCCTGCCTCTCATTCCCTGCCTCTGATTCCATGCCTCTGATTCCCCGCCTCTGATTCCCTGCCTCTGATTCCCTGCCTCTGATTCCCTGCCTCTGATTCCGCGCCTCTGATTCCACGCCTCTCTTTCCGTGTCTCTGATTCCCCGCCTCTGATTCGGTGCCTCTGATACCCTGCCTCTCATTCCCTGCCTCTATTTCCGTGCATCTTTCTCTCCATCTTGTTTCACACATCTCATTTCCCCCCTCTGATAAACCGCCTCTGATTCCATGCCTGTGATTCCCTGCCTCAGATTCCCCGCCTCAGATTCCCCGACTCAGATTCCCCCTCTCAGATTCCCCGCCTCAGATTCCCTGCCTCAGATTCCCTGCCTCAGATTCCCTGCCTCAGATTCCCTGCATCTGATTCCCCGCCTCTGCTTCCCCACCTCTGATTCCCGCCTCAGATTCCCTGCCTCTGATTCCCTGCCTCTGATTCCCTGCATCTGATTCCCTGCCTCTGAATCCCCGCCTCCGATTCTGCACCAACGTTTCTCCGCCTCTGTTGCTCTGCCTCTTATTTGCTTGCTCAGATTCGCAGGCTCTGATTCCGCACCTCTGATTCCACGCCTCTCTTTCCGTGTCTCTGCCCTGCCTCAGATTCCCTGCCTCAGATTCCCTGCCTCAGATTCCCCGCATCTGATTCCCCGCCTCTGATTCCCCACCTCTGATTCCCTGCCTCCGACTCCCCGCCTCTGATTCCCCGCCTCTGATTCCCCGCCTCTGATTCCCGCCTCTGAATCCCAGCCTCTGAATCCACACCTCTGAATCCCAGCTTCTGAATCCCCGCCTCTGATTCCCCGCCTCTTATTCCCTGCCTCAGATTCCCCGGCTCTGATTCCCTGCCTCAGATTCCCTGCCTCAAATTCCCTGCCTCTGATTCCCCGCATCTGATTCCCGCCTCTGAATCCCAGCCTCTGAATCCCCACCTCTGATACCCCGCCTCTGTTTCCCCGCCTCGGATTCCCCGCCTCTGATTCCCCGCCTCTGATTTCCCACCTTTCATTCCCCTCCTCTGATTCCCTGCCTCTGATTCCCTGCCTCTGATTCCCCGCCTCTGATTCCCCGCCTCTGATTCCCCTCCTCTGATTCCCTGCCTCTAATTCCCTGCCTCTGATTCCCTGCCTCTGATTCCCCGCCTCCGATTCCCTGCCTCTGATTCCCTGCCTCTGATTCCCTGCCTCTGATTCCGGGCCTCTGATTCCACGCCTCTCTTTCCGTGTCTCTGATTCCCCGCCTCTGATTCCCTGCCTCTGATACCCTGCCTCTCATTCCCTGCCTCTATTTCCGTGCATCCTTCTCTGCATCTTGTTTCCCACATCTCATTTCCCCCCTCTGATAACCCGCCTCTGATTCCATGCCTGTGATTCCCTGCCTCAGATTCCCCGCTTCAGATTCCCCGACTCAGATTCCCCGCCTCAGATTCCCCGCCTCAGATTCCCTGCCTCAGATTCCCTGCCTCAGATTCCCTGCCTCAGATTCCCTGCCTCATATTCCCTTCATCTGATTCCCTTCATTTGATTCCCTGCGTCTGATTCCCCGCCTCTGATTCCCCGCCTCTGATTCCCCGCCTCTGATTCCCCACCTCTGATTCCCTGCCTCAGATTCCCTGGCTCAGATTCCCTGCTTCAGATTCCCTGCCTCAGATTCCCTGCCACTGATTCCCCGCATCTGATTCCCCGCCTCTGATTCCCCGCTTCTGATTCCCGCCTCTGATTCCCTGCCTCTGATTCCCCGCCTCTGAATCCCCGCCTCTGATTCCTCGCCTCTGATTCCCTGCCTCAGATTCCCCGCTCTGATTCCCTGCCTCAGATTCCCTGCCTCAGATTCCCTGCCTCCGATTCCCCGCCTCTGATTCCCAGCCTCTAAATCCACACCTCTGAATCCCCGCCTCTGATTCCCCGCCTCTGTTTCCCCGCCTCTGATTCCCCGCCTCTGATTCCCCGCCTCTGATTCCCCGCCTCTGATTCCCCACCTCTGATTGCCTGCCACTGATTGCCCGCCTCTGATTCCCCGCCTCTGATTCCCCGCCTCTAATTCCCCACCTCTGTCTCTGTTCCTCTCTTTCGCCTCTGCTTTTTCCCCTACACTCTTTCCGCGCCTATCTTTCCCTCCCTCAATTTCAACAACTCTGTTTGATCTGTTCTGTCTACCTCATTTTCAACACACAAGTTCCAACCACTATGTTTCACCCATCACTTTCCCCGCCTCTATTTCTCCGCCTATGTTTACCCGCCTCTGTTTACCCACCTGTTTCACCGCCTCTGATTCCCCGCCTCTGATTCCCCACCTCTGTCTCGACGCCTCTCTTTCGCCTCCACTCTTTCCCCTCCACTCTTTCCGTGCCTGTCTTTCCCTCCCTCAATTTAAACAACACTGTTTGATCTGTTTTGTGTACCTCATTTTAAACACACAAGTTCCAACCACTATGTTTTGCCCGCCTCTTTCCCCGCCTCTATTTATCCACCTATGTTTACCTGCCTCTGTTTACCCGCCTGTTTCCCCGCCTCTGATTGCCCACCTTCCATTCCCCGCCTTTCTTTCCCCGCCTCTGATTCCCCGCCTCAGATTCCACACCAATGTTTCACCGCCTCTGTTTCTCTGCCTCTTATTTCCCGGCTCAGATTCGCCGGCTCTGATTCCGCGCCTCTGATTCCACGCTTCTCTTTCCGTGTCTCTGATAGCCCGCCTCTGATTCCCCGGCTCTGATTCCCTGCATCAGATTCCCTGCCTCAGATTCCCTGCCTCTGATTCCCCGCCTCTGATTCCCCGCCTCTGATTCCCCACCTCTGATTCCCTGCCTCAGATTCCATTCATCTGATCCCCTTCATTTGATTCCCTGCGTCTGATTCCCCGCCTCAGATTCCCCGCCTCTGATTCCCCGCCTCTGATTCCCCGCATCTGATTCCCCTCCTCTGATTCCCCGCCTGTGATTTCCGCCTCAGATTCCCTGCCTCTGATTCCCTGCCTCTGATTCCCTGCATCTGATTCCCTGCCTCTGAATCCCCGCCTCCGATTCCGCACCCACGTTTCTCCGCCTCTGTTGCTCTGCCTCTTATTTGCTGGCTCAGATTCGCAGGCTCTGATTCCACACCTCTGATTCCACGCCTCTCTTTCCGTGTCTCTGATTCCCCGACTCTAATTCCCTGCCTCTGATACCCTGCCTCTCTTTCGCTGCCTCTATTTCCGTGCCTCTTTCTCTGCATCTCGTTTCCCACATCTCATTTCCCCCTCTGATAACCCGCCTCAGATTCCCCGCATCAGATTCCCCGCCTCAGATTCCCTGCCTCAGTTTCCCTGCCTCAGATTCCCTTCATCTTATTCCCGTCATCTGATTCCCTGCCTCTGATTCCCCACCTCTGATTCCCCGCCTCTAATTCCCTGCCTCTGATTCCCCGCTTCTGATTCCCCACCTCAGATTCCTTGCCTTAGTTTCCCTGCCTCAGATTCCCTGCCTCTGATTCCCCGCCTCTGATTCCCCGCCTCTGATTCGCCGCCTCTGATTCCCCGCCTCTGATTCCCCGCCTCTGATTCGCCGCCTCTGATACCCCGCCTCTGATTCCCCGCCTCTGATGACCCGCCTCTGATTCCCCGCCTCTGATTCCCCGCCTCAGATTCCCCGGCTCTGATTCCCTGCCTCAGATTCCCTGCGACAGATTCCCTGCCTCAGATTCCCTGCCTCTGATTCCCCGCCTCTTATTCCCCGCCTCTTATTCCCTGCCTCAGATTCCCCGGCTCTGATTCCCTGCCTCAGATTCCCTGCCTAAAATTCCCTGCCTCTGATTCCCCGCATCTGATTCCCCGCCTCTGATTCCCTGCCTCTGATTCCTCGCATCTGATTCCCTGCCTCTGATTCCCCGCCTCTGATTCCACTCCTCTGATTCCCCGCCTCTGATTCCCCGCCTCAGATTCCCTGCCTCTGATTACCCGCCTCCGTTTCCGCGCAACTATCCCGGCCTCCGTTTCCCCACATCTCTTTCCCCGCCTCAGATTCCACGCCTCTGATTCCCCGCCTCTGATTCCCCACCTTTCATAGCCCGCCTCTCTTTCCCTGCCTCTATTTCCGCGCCTCTTCCTCTGCCTCTCTTTCCCCACATCTCTTTTCCTCCCTCTGATTCCACGCCTCTGATTCCCCTCCTCTGATTCCCTGCCTCTGATTCCCTTCCTCTGATTCCTCGCCTCTGATTCCCCGCCTCTGATTCCCCTCCTCTGATTCCCTGCCTCTGATTCCCTGCCTCTGATTCCCTGCCTCTGATTCCCCGCCTCTGATTCCCTGCCTCTGATTCCCTGCCTCTGATTCCCTGCCTCTGATTCCGCGTCTCTGATTCCACGCCTCTCTTTCCGTGTCTCTGATTCCCCGCCTCTGATTCCCTGCCTCTGATTCCCTGCCTCTGATTCCCTGCCTCTGATTCCCTTCCTCTGATTCCCTGCCACTGATACCCCGCCTCCGATTCCACACCAATGTTTCACCCCCTCTGTTTCTCTGCCTCTTATTTCCCGGCTCAGATTCGCCGGCTCTGATTCCGCGCCTCTGATTCCATGCTTCTCTTTCCGTGTCTCTGATAGCCCGCCTCTGATTCCCCGCCTCTGATTCCCCGCCTCAGATTCCCCGGCTCTGATTCCCTGCATCAGTTTCCCTGCCTCAGATTCCCTGCCTCTGATTCCCTGCATCAGATTCCCTGCCTCTGATTCCCCGCCTCTGATTCCCCACCTCTGATTCCCTGCATCTGATTCCCCGCCTCAGATTCCCCGCCTCTGATACCCCGCCTCTGATTCCCCACCTCTGATTCCCTGCATCTGATTCCCCGCCTCTGATTCCCCACCTCAGATTCCCCGGCTCTGATTCCCTGCATCAGATTCCCTGCCTCAGATTCCCTGCCTCTGATTCCCTGCATCAGATTCCCTGCCTCAGATTCCCCGCCTCTGATTCCCCGCTTCTGATTCCCCGCCTCTGATTCCCCGCCTCTCAGATTCCCTGCCAATGATTCCCTGCCTCTGATTCCCTGCCTCTGATTCCCTGCCTCTGATTCCGCGCCTCTGATTCCACGCCTCTCTTTCCGTGTCTCTGATTCCACGCCTCTGATTCCCTGCCTCTGATACCCTGCCTCTCTTTGCCTGCCTCTATTTCCGTGCCTCTTTCTCTGCATCTCGTTTACCACATCTCATTTCCCACCTCTGATTACCCGCCTCTGATTCCCCGCCTCTGATTCCCCGCCTCAGATTCCCCGGCTCTGATTCCCTGCCTCAGATTCCCCACCTCTGATTCCCCGCCTCTGATTCCCCGCCTCTGATTCCCCACCTCTGATTCACCAACTCTGATTCCCCGCCTCTGATTCCCCGCCTCTGATTCCCCGCCTCAGATTCCCCGGCTCTGATTCCCTGCCTCAGATTCCCTGCCTCTGATTCCCCGCCTCTTATTCCCCGCCTCTTATTCCCTGCCTCAGATTCCCCGGCTCTGATTCCCTGCCTCAGATTCCCTGCCTCAAATTCCCTGCCTCTGATTCCCCGCATCTGATTCCCCGCCTCTGATTCCCTGCCTCTGATTCCTCGCATCTGATTCCCCGCCTCTGATTCCCCGCCTCTGATTCCACGCCTCTGATTCCCCGCCTCTGATTCCCCGCATCAGATTCCCCATCTCTTATTCCCTGCCTCAGATTCCCTGCCTCAGATTCCCTGCCTCCCATTCCCCGCCTCGGATTCCCCGCCTCTGATTCCCCACCTCTGATTACACGCCTCCCTTTCCGCGCAACCTTCCCGGCCTCCGTTTCCCCACATCTCTTTCCCCGCCTCAGATTCCACGCCTCTGATTCCCCGCCTCTGATTCCCCACCTTTCATTCCCCGCCTCTCTTTCCCTGCCTCTATTTCCGTGCTTCTTTCTCTGCCTCTCTTTCCCCACATCTCTTTTCCTCCCTCTGATTCCCCGCCTCTGATTCCACTCCTCTGATTCCCTGCCTCTGATTCCCTGCCTCTGATTCCCCGCCTCTGATTCTCCGCCTCTGATTCCCCTCCTCTGATTCCCTGCCTCTCATTCCCTGCCTCTGATTCCCTGCCTCTGATTCCCCGCCTCTGATTCCCTGCCTCTGATTCCCTGCCTCTGATTCCCTGCCTCTGATTCCGCGCCTCTGATTCGGTGCCTCTGATACCCTGCCTCTCATTCCCTGCCTCTATTTCCGTGCATCTTTCTCTCCATCTTGTTTCACACATCTCATTTCCCCCCTCTGATAAACCGCCTCTTATTCCATGCCTGTGATTCCCTGCCTCAGATTCCCCGCCTCAGATTCCCCGACTCAGATTCCCCCTCTCAGATTCCCCGCCTCAGATTCCCTGCCTCAGATTCCCTGCCTCAGATTCCCTGCCTCAGATTCCCCGCATCTGATTCCCCGCCTCTGCTTCCCCACCTCTGATTCCCGCCTCAGGTTCCCTGCCTCTGATTCCCTGCCTCTGATTCCCTGCCTCTGATTCCGGGCCTCTGATTCCACGCCTCTCTGTCCGTGTCTCTGATTCCCCGCCTCTGATTCCCTGCCTCTGATACCCTGCCTCTCATTCCCTGCCTCTATTTCCGTGCATCCTTCTCTGCATCTTGTTTCCCACATCTCATTTCCCCCCTCTGATAACCCGCCTCTGATTCCATGCCTGTGATTCCCTGCCTCAGATTCCCCGCTTCAGATTCCCCGACTCAGATTCCCCGCCTCAGATTCCCCGCCTCAGATTCCCTGCCTCATATTCCCTGCCTCAGATTCCCTGCCTCAGATTCCCTGCCTCATATTCCCTTCATCTGATTCCCTTCATTTGATTCCCTGCGTCTGATTCCTCGCCTCTGATTCCCCGCCTCTGATTCCCCGCCTCTGATTCCCCACCTCTGATTCCCTGCCTCAGATTCCCTGGCTCAGATTCCCTGCTTCAGATTCCCTGCCTCAGATTCCCTGCCACTGATTCCCCGCATCTGATTCCCTGCCTCTGATTCCCCGCCTCTGAATCCCCGCCTCTGATTCCTCGCCTCTGATTCCCTGCCTCAGATTCCCCGCTCTGATTCCCTGCCTCAGATTCCCTGCCTCAGATTCCCTGCCTCCGATTCCCCGCCTCTGATTCCCAGCCTCTAAATCCACACCTCTGAATCCCCGCCTCTGATTCCCCGCCTCTGTTTCCCCGCCTCTGATTCCCCGCCTCTGATTCCCCGCCTCTGATTCCCCGCCTCTGATTCCCCACCTCTGATTCCCCGCCACTGATTGCCAGCCTCTGATTCCCCGCCTCTGATTCCCCGCCTCTAATTCCCCACCTCTGTCTCTATGCCTCTCTTTCGCCTCCGCTTTTTCCCCTACACTCTTTCCGCGCCTATCTTTCCCTCCCTCAATTTCAACAACTCTGTTTGATCTGTTCTGTCTAACTCATTTTCAACACACAAGTTCCAACCACTATGTTTCACCCATCACTTTCCCCGCCTCTATTTCTCCGCCTATGTTTACCCGCCTCTGTTTACCCACCTGTTTCACCGCCTCTGATTCCCCGCCTCTGATTCCCCACCTCTGTCTCGACGCCTCTCTTTCGCCTCCACTCTTTCCCCTCCACTCTTTCCGTGCCTGTCTTTCCCTCCCTCAATTTAAACAACACTGTTTGATCTGTTTTGTGTACCTCATTTTAAACACACAAGTTCCAACCACTATGTTTTGCCCGCCTCTTTCCCCGCCTCTATTTATCCACCTATGTTTACCTGCCTCTGTTTACCCGCCTGTTTCCCCGCCTCTGATTGCCCACCTTTCATTCCCCGCCTTTCTTTCCCTGCCTCTATTTCCGCGCCTCTTTCACTGCCTCTCTTTCCCCACATCTCTTTTCCTCCCGCTGATTCCCCGCCTCTGATTCCCCGCCTCTGATTCCCTGCCTCTGATTCCCCGCCTCTGATTCCCTGCCTCAGATTCCCCGCCTCAGATTCCCCGCCTCAGATTCCCTGCCTCTGATTCCCCGCCTCTGATTCCCCGCCTCTTATTCCCCGCCTCTGATTCCCCGCCTCTGATTCCCCGCCTCTGATTCCCTGCCTCAGATTCCCCAGCTCTGATACCCTTCATCAGCTTCCCTGCCTCAGATTCCCTGCCTCTGATTCCCCGCCTCTGATTCCCTGCCTCTGATTTCCCGCCTCTGATTCCCTGCCTCAGATTCCCTGCCTCAGATTCCCTGCCTCAGATTCCCTGCCGCTGATTCCCCGCCTCTGATTCCCCGCCGCTGATTCCCTGCCTCAGATTCCCTGCCTCAGATTCCCCGCCTCTTATTCCCCACCTCTTATTCCCCGCCTCAGATTCCCCGGCTCTGATTCCCTGCCTCAGATTCCCTGCCTCAAATTCCCTGCCTCTGATTCCCCGCATCTGATTCCCCGCCTCTGATTCCCCGCCTCTGATTCCTCGCATCTGATTCCCCGCCTCAGATTCCCCGCCTCAGATTCCACGCCTCTGATTCCCCGCCTCTTATTCCCCGCCTCAGATTCCCCAGCTCTGATTCCCTGCCTCAGATTCCCTGCCTCCGATTCCCCGCCTCTGATTCCCCGCCTCTGATTCCCCGCCTCTGATTCCCCGCTTCTTATTCCCTGCCTCAGATTCCCCGGCTCTGATTCCCTGCCTCAGATTCCCTGCCTCAAATTCCCTGCCTCTGATTCCCCGCATCTGATTCCCCGCCTCTGATTCCCTGCCTCTGATTCCTCGCATCTGATTCCCCGCCTCTGATTCCCCGCCTCTGATTCCACGCCTCTGATTCCCCGCCTCTGATTCCCCGCATCAGATTCCCCATCTCTGATTCCCTGCCTCAGATTCCCTGCCTCAGATTCCCTGCCTCCCATTCCCCGCCTCGGATTTCCCGCCTCTGATTCCCCACCTCTGATTACACGCCTCCCTTTCCGCGCAACTTTCCCGGCCTCCGTTTCCCCACATCTCTTTCCCCGCCTCAGATTCCACGCCTCTGATTCCCCGCCTCTGATTCCCCACCTTTCATTCCCCGCCTCTCTTTCCCTGCCTCTATTTCCGCGCTTCTTTCTCTGCCTCTCTTTCCCCACATCTCTTTTCCTCCCTCTGATTCCCCGCCTCTGATTCCACTCCTCTGATTCCCTGCCTCTGATTCCCTGCCTCTGATTCCCCGCCTCTGATTCTCCGCCTCTGATTCCCCTCCTCTGATTCCCTGCCTCTCATTCCCTGCCTCTGATTCCCTGTCTCTGATTCCCCGCCTCTGATTCCCTGCCTCTGATTCCCTGCCTCTGATTCCCTGCCTCTGATTCCGCGCCTCTGATTCGGTGCCTCTGATACCCTGCCTCTCATTCCCTGCCTCTATTTCCGTGCATCTTTCTCTGCATCTTGTTTCACACATCTCATTTCCCCCCTCTGATAAACCACCTCTGATTCCATGCCTGTGATTCCCTGCCTCAGATTCCCCGCCTCAGATTCCCCCTCTCAGATTCCCTGCCTCAGATTCCCTGCCTCAGATTCCCTGCCTCAGATTCCCTTCCTCAGATTCCCCGCATCTGATTCCCCGCCTCTGCTTCCCCACCTCTGATTCCCGCCTCAGATTCCCTGCCTCTGATTCCCTGCCTCTGATTCCCTGCATCTGATTCCCTGCCTCTGAATCCCCGCCTCCGATTCCGCACCAACGTTTCTCCGCCTCTGTTGCTCTGCCTCTTATTTGCTGGCTCAGATTCGCAGGCTCTGATTCCGCACCTCTGATTCCACGCCTCTCTTTCCGTGTCTCTGCCCTGCCTCAGATTCCCTGCCTCAGATTCCCTGCCTCAGATTCCCCGCATCTGATTCCCCGCCTCTGATTCCCCGCCTCTGATTCCCCGCCTCTGATTCCCGCCTCTGAATCCCAGCCTCTGAATCCCCACCTCTGATACCCCGCCTCTGTTTCCCCGCCTCGGATTCCCCGCCTCTGATTCCCCGCCTCTGATTTCCCACCTTTCATTCCCCGCCTCTCTTTCCCTGCCTCTATTTCCGTGCCTCTTTCTCTGCCTCTCTTTCCCCACATATCTTTTCCTCCCTCTGATTCCCCGCCTCTGATTCCCCTCCTCTGATTCCCTGCCTCTGATTCCCTGCCTCTGATTCCCCGCCTCTGATTCCCCGCCTCTGATTCCCCTCCTCTGATTCCCTGCCTCTGATTCCCTGCCTCTGATTCCCTGCCTCTGATTCCCCGCCTCCGATTCCCTGCCTCTGATTCCCTGCCTCTGATTCCCTGCCTCTGATTCCGGGCCTCTGATTCCACGCCTCTCTTTCCGTGTCTCTGATTCCCCGCCTCTGATTCCCTGCCTCTGATACCCTGCCTCTCATTCCCTGCCTCTATTTCCGTGCATCCTTCTCTGCATCTTGTTTCCCACATCTCATTTCCCCCCTCTGATAACCCACCTCTGATTCCATGCCTGTGATTCCCTGCCTCTGATTCCCCGCTTCAGATTCCCCGACTCAGATTCCCCGCCTCAGATTCCCCGCCTCAGATTCCCTGCCTCAGATTCCCTGCCTCAGATTCCCTGCCTCAGATTCCCTGCCTCATATTCCCTTCATCTGATTCCCTTCATTTGATTCCCTGCGTCTGATTCCCCGCCTCTGATTCCCCGCCTCTGATTCCCCACCTCTGATTCCCCACCTCTGATTCCCTGCCTCTGATTCCCTGCCTCTGATTCCCTGCCTCTGATTCCCGCCTCTGATTCCCTGCCTCTGATTCCCCGCCTCTGAATCC
The DNA here is from genome assembly GCF_036971445.1 of Narcine bancroftii. Lineage (NCBI taxonomy): Eukaryota > Metazoa > Chordata > Chondrichthyes > Torpediniformes > Narcinidae > Narcine > Narcine bancroftii. Next base: position 16,735 of record NW_027212097.1, on the reverse strand, counting down.
CCGCCTCTGATTCCTCGCCTCTGATTCCCTGCCTCAGATTCCCCGCTCTGATTCCCTGCCTCAGATTCCCTGCCTCAGATTCCCTGCCTCCGATTCCCCGCCTCTGATTCCCAGCCTCTAAATCCACACCTCTGAATCCCCGCCTCTGATTCCCCGCCTCTGTTTCCCCGCCTCTGATTCCCCGCCTCTGATTCCCCGCCTCTGATTCCACACCTCTGATTCCCCGCCTCTGATTCCAGGCCTCTTATTCCCCGCCTCTGATTCCCCACCTCTGATTGCCTGCCACTGATTGCCCGCCTCTGATTCCCCGCCTCTGATTCCCCGCCTCTAATTCCCCACCTCTGTCTCTATGCCTCTCTTTCGCCTCCGCTTTTTCCCCTACACTCTTTCCGCGCCTATCTTTCCCTCCCTCAATTTCAACAACTCTGTTTGATCTGTTCTGTCTACCTCATTTTCAACACACAAGTTCCAACCACTATGTTTCACCCATCACTTTCCCCGCCTCTATTTCTCCGCCTATGTTTACCTGCCTCTGTTTACCCGCCTGTTTCCCCGCCTCTGATTGCCCACCTTTCATTCCCCGCCTTTCTTTCCCTGCCTCTATTTCCGCGCCTCTTTCACTGCCTCTCTTTCCCCACATCTCTTTTCCTCCCGCTGATTCCCCGCCTCTGATTCCCCGCCTCTGATTCCCTGCCTCTGATTCCCCGCCTCTGATTCCCTGCCTCAGATTCCCTTCCTCAGATTCCCTGCCTCAGATTCCCTGCCTCTGATTCCCCGCCTCTGATTCCCCGCCTCTTATTCCCCGCCTCTGATTCCCCGCCTCTGATTCCCCGCCTCTGATTCCCTGCCTCAGATTCCCCGGCTCTGATACCCTTCATCAGCTTCCCTGCCTCAGATTCCCTGCCTCTGATTCCCTGCCTCTGATTCCCTGCCTCTGATTCCCCGCCTCTGATTCCCTGCCTCAGATTCCCTGCCTCAGATTCCCTGCCTCAGATTCCCTGCCTCTGATTCCCCGCCTCTGATTCCCCGCCGCTGATTCCCTGCCTCAGATTCCCTGCCTCTGATTCCCCGCCTCTTATTCCCCACCTCTTATTCCCCGCCTCAGATTCCCCGGCTCTGATTCCCTGCCTCAGATTCCCTGCCTCAAATTCCCTGCCTCTGATTCCCCGCATCTGATTCCCCGCCTCTGATTCCCCGCCTCTGATTCCTCGCATCTGATTCCCCGCCTCAGATTCCCCGCCTCAGATTCCACGCCTCTGATTCCCCGCCTCTGATTCCCCGCCTCAGATTCCCCAGCTCTGATTCCCTGCCTCAGATTCCCTGCCTCAGATTTCCTGCCTCCGATTCCCCGCCTCTGATTCCCCGCCTCTGATTCCCCGCCTCTGATTCCCCGCCTCTGAATCCCAGCTTCTGAATCCCCGCCTCTGATTCCCCGCCTCTTATTCCCTGCCTCAGATTCCCCGGCTCTGATTCCCTGCCTCAGATTCCCTGCCTCAAAATCCCTGCCTCTGATTCCCCGCATCTGATTCCCCGCCTCTGATTCCCTGCCTCTGATTCCTCGCATCTGATTCCCCGCCTCTGATTCCCCGCATCAGATTCCCCATCTCTGATTCCCTGCCTCAGATTCCCTGCCTCCCATTCCCCGCCTCGGATTCCCCGCCTCTGATTCCCCACCTCTGATTACACGCCTCCCTTTCCGCGCAACTTTCCCGGCCTCCGTTTCCCCACATCTCTTTCCCCGCCTCAGATTCCACGCCTCTGATTCCCCGCCTCTGATTCCCCACCTTTCATTCCCCGCCTCTCTTTCCCTGCCTCTATATCCGCGCTTCTTTCTCTGCCTCTCTTTCCCCACATCACTTTTCCTCCCTCTGATTCCCCGCCTCTGATTCCACTCCTCTGATTCCCTGCCTCTGATTCCCTGCCTCTGATTCCCCGCCTCTGATTCTCCGCCTCTGATTCCCCTCCTCTGATTCCCTGCCTCTCATTCCCTGCCTCTGATTCCCTGCCTCTGATTCCCCGCCTCTGATTCCCTGCCTCTGATTCCCTGCCTCTGATTCCCTGCCTCTGATTCCGCGCCTCTGATTCCACGCCTCTCTTTCCGTGTCTCTGATTCCCCGCCTCTGATTCGGTGCCTCTGATACCCTGCCTCTCATTCCCTGCCTCTATTTCCGTGCATCTTTCTCTGCATCTTGTTTCACACATCTCATTTCCCCCCTCTGATAAACCGCCTCTGATTCCATGCCTGTGATTCCCTGCCTCAGATTCCCCGCCTCAGATTCCCCCTCTCAGATTCCCCGCCTCAGATTCCCTGCCTCAGATTCCCTGCCTCAGATTCCCTGCCTCAGATTCCCCGCATCTGATTCCCCGCCTCTGCTTCCCCACCTCTGATTCCCGCCTCAGATTCCCTGCCTCTGATTCCCTGCCTCTGATTCCTTGCATCTGATTCCCTGCCTCTGAATCCCCGCCTCCGATTCCGCACCCACGTTTCTCTGCCTCTGTTGCTCTGCCTCTTATTTGCTGGCTCAGATTCACAGGCTCTGATTCCGCACCTCTGATTCCACGCCTCTCTTTCCGTGTCTCTGCCCTGCCTCAGATTCCCTGCCTCAGATTCCCTGCCTCAGATTCCCCGCATCTGATTCCCCGCCTCTGATTCCCCACCTCTGATTCCCTGCCTCCGATTCCCCGCCTCTGATTCCCCGCCTCTGATTCCCCGCCTCTGATTCCCGCCTCTGAATCCCAGCCTCTGAATCCCCGCCTCTGATTCCCCGCCTCTGTTTCCCCGCCTCGGATTCCCCGCCTCTGATTCCCCGCCTCTGATTTCCCACCTTTCATTCCCCGCCTCTCTTTCCCTGCCTCTATTTCCGCGCCTCTTTCTCTGCCTCTCTTTCCCCACATCTCTTTTCCTCCCTCTGATTCCCCGCCTCTGATTCCCCTCCTCTGATTCCCTGCCTCTGATTCCCTGCCTCTGATTCCCCGCCTCTGATTCCCCGCCTCTGATTCCCCTCCTCTGATTCCCTGCCTCTGATTCCCTGCCTCTGATTCCCTGCCTCTGATTCCCCGCCTCCGATTCCCTGCCTCTGATTCCCTGCCTCTGATTCCCTGCCTCTGATTCCGGGCCTCTGATTCCATGCATCTCTTTCCGTGTCTCTGATTCCCCGCCTCTGATTCCCTGCCTCTGATACCCTGCCTCTCATTCCCTGCCTCTATTTCCGTGCATCCTTCTCTGCATCTTGTTTCCCACATCTCATTTCCCCCCTCTGATAACCCGCCTCTGATTCCATGCCTGTGATTCCCTGCCTCAGATTCCCCGCTTCAGATTCCCCGACTCAGATTCCCCGCCTCAGATTCCCCGCCTCAGATTCCCTGCCTCAGATTCCCTGCCTCAGATTCCCTGCCTCAGATTCCCTGCCTCATATTCCCTTCATCTGATTCCCTTCATTTGATTCCCTGCGTCTGATTCCCCGCCTCTGATTCCCCGCCTCTGATTCCCTGCCTCTGATTCCCCACCTCTGATTCCCTGCCTCAGATTCCCTGGCTCAGATTCCCTGCTTCAGATTCCCTGCCTCAGATTCCCTGCCACTGATTCCCCGCATCTGATTCCCCGCCTCTGATTCCCCGCTTCTGATTCCCGCCTCTGATTCCCTGCCTCTGATTCCCCGCCTCTGAATCCCCGCCTCTGATTCCTCGCCTCTGATTCCCTGCCTCAGATTCCCCGCTCTGATTCCCTGCCTCAGATTCCCTGCCTCAGATTCCCTGCCTCCGATTCCCCGCCTCTGATTCCCCGCCTATGATTCCCCGCCTCTGATTCCCAGCCTCTAAATCCACACCTCTGAATCCCCGCCTCTGATTCCCCGCCTCTGTTTCCCCGCCTCTGATTCCCCGCCTCTGATTCCACGCCTCTGATTCCCCGCCTCTGATTCCCCACCTCTGATTGCCTGCCACTGATTGCCCGCCTCTGATTCCCCGCCTCTGATTCCCCGCCTCTAATTCCCCACCTCTGTCTCTATGCCTCTCTTTCGCCTCCGCTTTTTCCCCTACACTCTTTCCGCGCCTATCTTTCCCTCCCTCAATTTCAACAACTCTGTTTGATCTGTTCTGTCTACCTCATTTTCAACACACAAGTTCCAACCACTATGTTTCACCCATCACTTTCCCCGCCTCTATTTCTCCGCCTATGTTTACCCGCCTCTGTTTACCCACCTGTTTCACCGCCTCTGATTCCCCGCCTCTGATTCCCCACCTCTGTCTCGACGCCTCTCCTTCGCCTCCACTCTTTCCCCTCCACTCTTTCCGTGCCTGTCTTTCCCTCCCTCAATTTAAACAACACTGTTTGATCTGTTTTGTGTACCTCATTTTAAACACACAAGTTCCAACCACTATGTTTTGCCCGCCTCTTTCCCCGCCTCTATTTATCCACCTATGTTTACCTGCCTCTGTTTACCCGCCTGTTTCCCCGCCTCTGATTCCCCACCTTTCATTCCCCGCCTTTCTTTCCCTGCCTCTATTTCCGCGCCTCTTTCACTGCCTCTCTTTCCCCACATCTCTTTTCCTGCCGCTGATTCCCCGCCTCTGATTCCCCGCCTCTGATTCCCTGCCTCTGATTCCCCGCCTCTGATTCCCTGCCTCAGATTCCCTGCCTCAGATTCCCTGCCTCAGATTCCCTGCCTCTGATTCCCCGCCTCTGATTCCCCGCCTCTTATTCCACGCCTCTGATTCCCCGCCTCTGATTCCCCGCCTCTGATTCCCTGCCTCAGATTCCCCGGCTCTGATACCCTTCATCAGCTTCCCTGCCTCAGATTCCCTGCCTCTGATTCCCTGCCTCAGATTCCCTGCCTCTGATTCCCCGCCTCTGATTCCCTGCCTCTGATTCCCCGCCTCTGATTCCCTGCCTCAGATTCCCTGCCTCAGATTCCCTGCCTCAGATTCCCTGCCTCTGATTCCCCGCGTCTGATTCCCCGCCGCTGATTCCCTGCCTCAGATTCCCTGCCTCTGATTCCCCGCCTCTTATTCCCCACCTCTTATTCCCCGCCTCAGATTCCCCGGCTCTGATTCCCTGCCTCAGATTCCCTGCCTCAAATTCCCTGCCTCTGATTCCCCGCATCTCATTCCCCGCCTCTGATTCCCCGCCTCTGATTCCTCGCATCTGATTCCCCGCCTCAGATTCCCCGCCTCAGATTCCACACCTCTGATTCCCCGCCTCTGATTCCCCGCCTCAGATTCCCCAGCTCTGATTCCCTGCCTCAGATTCCCTGCCTCAGATTCCCTGCCTCCGATTCACCGCCTCTGATTCCCCGCCTCTGAATCCCAGCTTCTGAATCCCCGCCTCTGATTCCCCGCCTCTGTTTCCCCGCCTCGGATTCCCCGCCTCTGATTCCCCGCCTCTGATTCCCTGCCTCTGATTACCCGCCTCCGTTTCCGCGCAACTTTCCCGGCCTCCTTTTCCCCACATATCTTTCCCCACCTCAGACTCCACGCCTCTGATTCCCCGCCTCTGATTCCCCACCTTTCATTCCCCACCTCTCTTTCCCTGCCTCTATTTCCGCGCCTCTTTCTCTGCCTCTCTTTCCCCACATCTCATTTCCCCCCTCTGATAACCCGCCTCTCATTCCATGCCTGTGATTCCCTGCCTCAGATTCCCCGCCTCAGATTCCCCGACTCAGATTCCCCGCCTCAGATTCCCCGCCTCAGATTCCCCGCCTCAGATTCCCTGCCTCAGATTCCCTGCCTCAGATTCCCTGCCTCAGATTCCCTTCATCTGATTCCCTTCATTTGATTCCCTGCATCTGATTCCCCGCCTCTGATTCCCCGCCTCTGATTCCCCGCCTCTGATTCCCCACCTTTCATTCCCCGCCTCTCTTTCCCTGCCTCTATTTCCGCGCCTCTTTCTCTGCCTCTCTTTCCCCATATCTCTTTTCCTCCCTCTGATTCCCCGCCTCTGATTCCCCTCCTCTGATTCCCTGCCTCTGATTCCCTGCCTCTGATTCCCCGCCTCTGATTCCCCTCCTCTGATTCCCTGCCTCTGATTCCCTGCCTCTGATTCCCTGCCTCTGATTCCCTGCCTCTGATTCCCCGCCTCAGATTCCCTTCCTCAGATTCCCTTCATCTGATTCCCTTCATTTGATTCCCTGCATCTGATTCCCCGCCTCTGATTCCCTGCCTCTGATTCCCCGCCTCTGATTCCCCACCTTTCATTCCCCGCCTCTCTTTCCCTGCCTCTATTTCCGCGCCTCTTTCTCTGCCTCTCTTTCCCCATATCTCTTTTCCTCCCTCTGATTCCCCGCCTCTGATTCCCCTCCTCTGATTCCCTGCCTCTGATTCCCTGCCTCTGATTCCCTGCCTCTGATTCCCTGCCTCTGATTCCCCGCCTCTGATTCCCTGCCTCTGATTCCCTGCCTCTGATTCCCTGCCTCTGATTCCGGGCCTCTGATTCCACGCCTCTCTTTCCGTGTCTCTGATTCCCCGCCTCTGATTCCCTGCCTCTGATACCCTGCCTCAGATTCCCTTCATCTGATTCCCTTCATTTGATTCCCTGCATCTGATTCCCCGCCTCTGATTCCCTGCCTCTGATTCCCCGCCTCTGATTCCCCACCTTTCATTCCCCGCCTCTCTTTCCCTGCCTCTATTTCCGCGCCTCTTTCTCTGCCTCTCTTTCCCCATATCTCTTTTCCTCCCTCTGATTCCCCGCCTCTGATTCCCCTCCTCTGATTCCCTGCCTCTGATTCCCTGCCTCTGATTCCCCGCCTCTGATTCGCCGCCTCTGATTCCCCTCCTCTGATTCCCTGCCTCTGATTCCCTGCCTCTGATTCCCTGCCTCTGATTCCCCGCCTCTGATTCCCTGCCTCTGATTCCCTGCCTCTGATTCCCTGCCTCTGATTCCGGGCCTCTGATTCCACGCCTCTCTTTCCGTGTCTCTGATTCCCCGCCTCTGATTCCCTGCCTCTGATACCCTGCCTCTCATTCTCTGCCTCTATTTCCGTGCATCTTTCTCTGCATCTTGTTTCCCACATCTCATTTCCCCCCTCTGATAACCCGCCTCTGAATCCATGCCTGTGATTCCCTGCCTCAGATTCCCCGCTTCAGATTCCCCGACTCAGTTTCCCCGCTTCAGATTCCCCACCTCAGATTCCCTGCCTCAGATTCCCTGCCTCAGATTCCCTGCCTCAGATTCCCTTCATCTGATTCCTTTCATTTGATTCCCTGCGTCTGATTCCCCGCCTCTGATTCCCCGCCTCTGATTCCCCGCATCTGATTCCCCGCCTCTGATTCCCCGCCTCTGATTACTCGCATCTGATTCCCTGCCTCTGATTCCCTGCCTCTGATTCCACTCCTCTGATTCCCCGCCTCTGATTCCCCGCCTCAGATTCCCTGCCTCTGATTACCGCCTCCGTTTCCGCGCAACTATCCCGGCCTCCGTTTCCCCACATCTCTTTCCCCGCCTCAGATTCCACGCCTCTGATTCCCCGCCTGATTCCCCACCTTTCATAGCCCGCCTCTCTTTCCCTGCCTCTATTTCCGCGCCTCTTCCTCTGCCTCTCTTTCCCCACATCTCTTTTCCTCCCTCTGATTCCACGCCTCTGATACCTCTCCTCTGATTCCCTGCCTCTGATTCCCTTCCTCTGATTCCCCGCCTCTGATTCCCCGCCTCTGATTCCCCTCCTCTGATTCCCCGCCTCTGATTCCCTGCCTCTGATTCCCTGCCTCTGATTCCCCGCCTCTGATTCCCTGCCTCTGATTCCCTGCCTCTGATTCCCTGACTCTGATTCCGCGCCTCTGATTCCCCGCCTCTGATTCCCCGCCTCTGATTCCCTGCCTCTGATTCCCTGCCTCTGATTCCCTGCCTCTGATTCCCTGCCTCTGATTCCCTGCCACTGATACCCCGCCTCCGATTCCACACCAATGTTTCACCGCCTCTGTTTCTCTGCCTCTTATTTCCCGGCTCAGATTCGCCGGCTCTGATTCCGCGCCTCTGATTCCACGCTTCTCTTTCCGTGTCTCTGATAGCCCGCCTCTGATTCCCCGCCTCTGATTCCCCGCCTCAGATTCCCCGGCTCTGATTCCCTGCATCAGTTTCCCTGCCTCAGATTCCCTGCCTCTGATTCCCTGCATCAGATTCCCTGCCTCTGATTCCCCGCCTCTGATTCCCCACCTCTGATTCCCTGCATCTGATTCCCCGCCTCAGATTCCCCGCCTCTGATACACCGCCTCTGATTCCCCACCTCTGATTCCCTGCATCTGATTCCCCGCCTCTGATTCCCCGACTCAGATTCCCCGGCTCTGATTCCCTGCATCAGATTCCCTGCCTCAGATTCCCTGCCTCTGATTTCCTGCATCAGATTCCCTGCCTCTGATTCCCCGCCTCTGATTCCCCGCTTCTGATTCCCCGCCTCTGATTCCCCGCCTCTCAGATTCCCTGCCAATGATTCCCTGCCTCTGATTCCCTGCCTCTGATTCCCTGCCTCTGATTCCGCGCCTCTGATTCCACGCCTCTCTTTCCGTGTCTCTGATTCCGCGCCTCTGATTCCCTGCCTCTGATACCCTGCCTCTATTTGCCTGCCTCTATTTCCGTGCCTCTTTCTCTGCATCTCGTTTACCACATCTCATTTCCCACCTCTGATAACCCGCCTCTGATTCCCCGCCTCTGATGCCCCGCCTCTGATTCCCCGCCTCTGATTCCCCACCTCTGATTCACCACCTCTGATTCCCCGCCTCTGATTCCCCGCCTCTGATTCCCCGCCTCAGATTCCCCGGCTCTGATTCCCTGCCTCAGATTCCCTGCGACAGATTCCCTGCCTCAGATTCCCCGGCTCTGATTCCATGCCTCAGATTCCCTGCCTCAAATTCCCTGCCTCTGATTCCCCGCATCTGATTCCCCGCCTCTGATTCCCTGCCTCTGATTCCTCGCATCTGATTCCCCGCCTCTGATTCCCCGCCTCTGATTCCACGCCTCTGATTCCCCGCCTCTGATTCCCCGCATCAGATTCCCCATCTCTGATTCCCTGCCTCAGATTCCCTGCCTCAGATTCCCTGCCTCCCATTCCCCGCCTCGGATTCCCCGCCTCTGATTCCCCGCCTCTGATTACACGCCCACCTTTCTGCGCAACTTTCCCGGCCTCTGTTTCCCCACATCTCTTTCCCCGCCTCAGATTCCACGCCTCTGATACCCCGCCTCTGATTCCCCACCTTTCATTCCACGCCTCTCTTTCCCTGCCTCTATTTCCGCGCCTCTTTCTCTGCCTCTCTTTCCCCACATCTCTTTTCCTCCCTCTGATTCCCCGCCTCTGATTCCACTCCTCTGATTCCCTGCCTCTGATTCCCTGCCTCTGATTCCCCGCCTCTGATTCTCCGCCTCTGATTCCCCTCCTCTGATTCCCTGCCTCTCATTCCCTGCCTCTGATTCCCTGCCTCTGATTCCCCGCCTCTGATTCCCTGCCTCTGATTCCCTGCCTCTGATTCCCTGCCTCTGATTCCGCGCCTCTGATTCCACGCCTCTCTTTCCGTGTCTCTGATTCCCCGCCTCTGATTCGGTGCCTCTGATACCCTGCCTCTCATTCCCTGCCTCTATTTCCGTGCATCTTTCTCTGCATCTTGTTTCACACATCTCATTTCCCCCCTCTGATAAACCGCCTCTGATTCCATGCCTGTGATTCCCTGCCTCAGATTCCCCGCCTCAGATTCCCCGACTCAGATTCCCCCTCTCAGATTCCCCGCCTCAGATTCCCTGCCTCAGATTCCCTGCCTCAGATTCCCTGCCTCAGATTCCCCGCATCTGATTCCCCGCCTCTGATTCCCCACCTCTGATTCCCGCCTCAGATTCCCTGCCTCTGAATCCCCGCCTCCGATTCCGCACCCACGTTTCTCCGCCTCTGTTGCTCTGCCTCTTATTTGCTGGCTCAGATTCGCAGGCTCTGATTCCGCACCTCTGATTCCACGCCTCCCTTTCCGTGTCTCTGCCCTGCCTCAGATTCCCTGCCTCAGATTCCCTGCCTCAGATTCCCTGCCTCAGATTCCCCGCATCTGATTCCCCGCCTCTGATTTCCCACCTTTCATTCCCCGCCTCTCTTTCCCTGCCTGTATTTCCGCGCCTCTTTCTCTGCCTCTCTTTCCCCACATCTCTTTTCCTCCCTCTGATTCCCCGCCTCTGATTCCCCTCCTCTGATTCCCTGCCTCTGATTCCCTGCCTCTGATTCCCCGCCTCTGATTCCCCGCCTCTGATTCCCCTCCTCTGATTCCCTGCCTCTGATTCCCTGCCTCTGATTCCATGCCTCTGATTCCCCGCCTCCGATTCCCTGCCTCTGATTCCCTGCCTCTGATTCCCTGCCTCTGATTCCGGGCCTCTGATTCCACGCCTCTCTTTCCGTGTCTCTGATTCCCCGCCTCTGATTCCCTGCCTCTGATACCCTGCCTCTCATTCCCTGCCTCTATTTCCGTGCATCCTTCTCTGCATCTTGTTTCCCACATCTCATTTCCCCCCTCTGATAACCCGCCTCTGATTCCATGCCTGTGATTCCCTGCCTCAGATTCCCCGCTTCAGATTCGCCGACTCAGATTCCCCGCCTCAGATTCCCCGCCTCAGATTCCCTGCCTCAGATTCCCTGCCTCAAATTCCCTGCCTCAGATTCCCTGCCTCATATTCCCTTCATCTGATTCCCTTCATTTGATTCCCTGCGTCTGATTCCCCGCCTCTGATTCCCCGCCTCTGATTCCCCGCCTCTGATTCCCCACCTCTGATTCCCTGCCTCAGATTCCCTGGCTCAGATTGCCTGCTTCAGATTCCCTGCCTCAGATTCCCTGCCACAGATTCCCCGCATCTGATTCCCCGCCTCTGATTCCCCGCTTCTGATTCCCGCCTCTGATTCCCTGCCTCTGATTCCCCGCCTCTGAATCCCCGCCTCTGATTCCTCGCCTCTGATTCCCTGCCTCAGATTCCCCGCTCTGATTCCCTGCCTCAGATTCCCTGCCTCAGATTCCCTGCCTCCGATTCCCCGCCTCTGATTCCCCGCCTATGATTCCCCGCCTCTGATTCCCAGCCTCTAAATCCACACCTCTGAATCCCCGCCTCTGATTCCCCGCCTCTGTTTCCCCGCCTCTGATTCCCCGCCTCTGATTCCCCGCCTCTGATTCCACGCCTCTGATTCCCCGCCTCTGATTCCAGGCCTCTTATTCCCCGCCTCTGATTCCCCACCTCTGATTGCCTGTCACTGATTGCCCGCCTCTGATTCCCCGCCTCTGATTCCCCGCCTCTAATTCTCCACCTCTGTCTCTATGCCTCTCTTTCGCCTCCGCTTTTTCCCCTACACTCTTTCCGCGCCTCTCTTTCCCTCCCTCAATTTCAACAACTCTGTTTGATCTGTTCTGTCTACTTCATTTTCAACACACAAGTTCCAACCACTATGTTTCACCCATCACTTTCCCCGCCTCTATTTCTCCGCCTATGTTTACCCGCCTCTGTTTACCCACCTGTTTCACCGCCTCTGATTCCCCGCCTCTGATTCCCCACCTCTGTCTCGACGCCTCTCTTTCGCCTCCACTCTTTCCCCTCCACTCTTTCCGTGCCTGTCTTTCCCTCCCTCAATTTAAACAACACTGTTTGATCTGTTTTGTATACCTCATTTTAAACACACAAGTTCCAACCACTATGTTTTGCCCGCCTCTTTCCCCGCCTCTATTTATCCACCTATGTTTACCTGCCTCTGTTTACCCGCCTGTTTCCCCGGCTCTGATTCCCCACCTTTCATTCCACGCCTCTCTTTCCCTGCCTCTATTTCCGCGCCTCTTTCACTGCCTCTCTTTCCCCACATCTCTTTTCCTCCCGCTGATTCCCCGCCTCTGATTCCCCGCCTCTGATTCCCTGTCTCTGATTCACCGCCTCTGATTCCCTGCCTCAGATTCCCTGCCTCAGATTCCCTGCCTCAGATTCCCTGCCTCTGATTCCCTGCCTCAGATTCCCCGGCTCTGATTCCCTGCATCAGCTTCACTGCCTCAGATTCCCTGCCTCTGATTCCCCGCCTCTGATTCCCTGCCTCTGATTCCCCGCCTCTGATTCCCTGCCTCAGATTCCCTGCCTCAGATTCCCTGCCTCAGATTCCCTGCCTCTGATTCCCCACCTCTGATTCCCCACCTCTGATTCCCTGCCTCTGTTTCCCCGCCTCTGATTCCCCGCCTCTGATTCCCCTCCTCAGATTCCCCACCTCAGATTCCCCGGCTCTGATTCCCTGCCTCAGATTCCCTGCCTCAAATTCCCTGCCTCTGATTCCCCGCATCTGATTCCCCGCCTCTGATTCCCTGACTCTGATTCCGCGCCTCTGATTCCACGCCTCTCTTTCCGTGTCTCTGATTCCCCGCCTCTGATTCCCTGCCTCTGATTCCCTGCCTCTGATTCCCTGCCTCTGATTCCCTGCCTCTGATTCACTGCCACTGATACCCCGCCTCCGATTCCACACCAATGTTTCACCGCCTCTGTTTCTCTGCCTCTTATTTCCCGGCTCAGATTCGCCGGCTCTGATTCCGCGCCTCTGATTCCACGCTTCTCTTTCCGTGTCTCTGATAGCCCGCCTCTGATTCCCCGCCTCTGATTCCCCGCCTCAGATTCCCCGGCTCTGATTCCCTGCATCAGTTTCCCTGCCTCAGATTCCCTGCCTCTGATTCCCTGCATCAGATTCCCTGCCTCTGATTCCCCGCCTCTGATTCCCCACCTCTGATTCCCTGCATCTGATTCCCCGCCTCAGATTCCCCGCCTCTGATACACCGCCTCTGATTCCCCACCTCTGATTCCCTGCATCTGATTCCCCGCCTCTGATTCCCCGACTCAGATTCCCCAGCTCTGATTCCCTGCATCAGATTCCCTGCCTCAGATTCCCTGCCTCTGATTTCCTGCATCAGATTCCCTGCCTCTGATTCCCCGCCTCTGATTCCCCGCTTCTGATTCCCCGCCTCTGATTCCCCGCCTCTCAGATTCCCTGCCAATGATTCCCTGCCTCTGATTCCCTGCCTCTGATTCCCTGCCTCTGATTCCGCGCCTCTGATTCCACGCCTCTCTTTCCGTGTCTCTGATTCCGCGCCTCTGATTCCCTGCCTCTGATACCCTGCCTCTATTTGCCTGCCTCTATTTCCGTGCCTCTTTCTCTGCATCTCGTTTACCACATCTCATTTCCCACCTCTGATAACCCGCCTCTGATTCCCCGCCTCTGATTCCCCGCCTCTGATTCCCCGCCTCTGATTCCCCACCTCTGATTCACCACCTCTGATTCCCCGCCTCTGATTCCCCGCCTCTGATTCCCCGCCTCAGATTCCCCGGCTCTGATTCCCTGCCTCAGATTCCCTGCGACAGATTCCCTGCCTCAGATTCCCTGCCTCTGATTCCCCGCCTCTTATTCCCCGCCTCTTATTCCCTGCCTCAGATTCACCGGCTCTGATTCCATGCCTCAGATTCCCTGCCTCAAATTCCCTGCCTCTGATTCCCCGCATCTGATTCCCCGCCTCTGATTCCCTGCCTCTGATTCCTCGCATCTGATTCCCCGCCTCTGATTCCCCGCCTCTGATTCCACGCCTCTGATTCCCCGCCTCTGATTCCCCGCATCAGATTCCCCATCTCTGATTCCCTGCCTCAGATTCCCTGCCTCAGATTCCCTGCCTCCCATTCCCCGCCTCGGATTCCCCGCCTCTGATTCCCCGCCTCTGATTACACGCCTCCCTTTCCGCGCAACTTTCCCGGCCTCTGTTTCCCCACATCTCTTTCCCCGCCTCAGATTCCACGCCTCTGATACCCCGCCTCTGATTCCCCACCTTTCATTCCACGCCTCTCTTTCCCTGCCTCTATTTCCGCGCCTCTTTCTCTGCCTCTCTTTCCCCACATCTCTTTTCCTCCCTCTGATTCCCCGCCTCTGATTCCACTCCTCTGATTCCCTGCCTCTGATTCCCTGCCTCTGATTCCCCGCCTCTGATTCTCCGCCTCTGATTCCCCTCCTCTGATTCCCTGCCTCTCATTCCCTGCCTCTGATTCCCTGCCTCTGATTCCCCGCCTCTGATTCCCTGCCTCTGATTCCCTGCCTCTGATTCCCTGCCTCTGATTCCGCGCCTCTGATTCCACGCCTCTCTTTCCGTGTCTCTGATTCCCCGCCTCTGATTCGGTGCCTCTGATACCCTGCCTCTCATTCCCTGCCTCTATTTCCGTGCATCTTTCTCTGCATCTTGTTTCACACATCTCATTTCCCCCCTCTGATAAACCGCCTCTGATTCCATGCCTGTGATTCCCTGCCTCAGATTCCCCGCCTCAGATTCCCCGACTCAGATTCCCCCTCTCAGATTCCCCGCCTCAGATTCCCTGCCTCAGATTCCCTGCCTCAGATTCCCTGCCTCAGATTCCCCGCATCTGATTCCCCGCCTCTGATTCCCCACCTCTGATTCCCGCCTCAGATTCCCTGCCTCTGATTCCCTGCCTCTGATTCCCTGCATCTGATTCCCTGCCTCTGAATCCCCGCCTCCGATTCCGCACCCACGTTTCTCCGCCTCTGTTGCTCTGCCTCTTTTTTGCTGGCTCAGATTCGCAGGCTCTGATTCCGCACCTCTGATTCCACGCCTCTCTTTCCGTGTCTCTGCCCTGCCTCAGATTCCCTGCCTCAGATTCCCTGCCTCAGATTCCCCGCATCTGATTCCCCGCCTCTGATTCCCCACCTCTGATTCCCTGCCTCCGATTCCCCGCCTCTGATTCCCCGCCTCTGATTCCCCGCCTCTGATTCCCGCCTCTGAATCCCAGCCTCTGAATCCCCGCCTCTGATTCCCCGCCTCTGTTTCCCCGCCTCGGATTCCCCGCCTCTGATTACCCGCCTCCTTGTCCGCGCAACTTTCCCGGCCTCCGTTTCCCCACACCTCTTTCCCCGCCTCAGATTCCACGCCTCTGATTCCCCGCCTCTGATTTCCCACCTTTCATTCCCCGCCTCTCTTTCCCTGCCTGTATTTCCGCGCCTCTTTCTCTGCCTCTCTTTCCCCACATCTCTTTTCCTCCCTCTGATTCCCCGCCTCTGATTCCCCTCCTCTGATTCCCTGCCTCTGATTCCCTGCCTCTGATTCCCCGCCTCTGATTCCCCGCCTCTGATTCCCCTCCTCTGATTCCCTGCCTCTGATTCCCTGCCTCTGATTCCATGCCTCTGATTCCCCGCCTCCGATTCCCTGCCTCTGATTCCCTGCCTCTGATTCCCTGCCTCTGATTCCGGGCCTCTGATTCCACGCCTCTCTTTCCGTGTCTCTGATTCCCCGCCTCTGATTCCCTGCCTCTGATACCCTGCCTCTCATTCCCTGCCTCTATTTCCGTGCATCCTTCTCTGCATCTTGTTTCCCACATCTCATTTCCCCCCTCTGATAACCCGCCTCTGATTCCATGCCTGTGATTCCCTGCCTCAGATTCCCCGCTTCAGATTCCCCGACTCAGATTCCCCGCCTCAGATTCCCCGCCTATTCCCTGCCTCAGATTCCCTGCCTCAGATTCCCTGCCTCAGATTCCCTGCCTCATATTCCCTTCATCTGATTCCCTTCATTTGATTCCCTGCGTCTGATTCCCCGCCTCTGATTCCCCGCCTCTGATTCCCCGCCTCTGATTCCCCACCTCTGATTCCCTGCCTCAGATTCCCTGCCTCAGATTCCCTGCCACTGATTCCCCGCATCTGATTCCCCGCCTCTGATTCCCCGCTTCTGATTCCCGCCTCTGATTCCCTGCCTCTGATTCCCCGCCTCTGAATCCCCGCCTCTGATTCCTCGCCTCTGATTCCCTGCCTCAGATTCCCCGCTCTGATTCCCTGCCTCAGATTCCCTGCCTCAGATTCCCTGCCTCCGATTCCCCGCCTCTGATTCCCCGCCTATGATTCCCCGCCTCTGATTCCCAGCCTCTAAATCCACACCTCTGAATCCCCGCCTCTGATTCCCCGCCTCTGTTTCCCCGCCTCTGATTCCCCGCCTCTGATTCCCCGCCTCTGATTCCACGCCTCTGATTCCCCGCCTCTGATTCCAGGCCTCTTATTCCCCGCCTCTGATTCCCCACCTCTGATTGCCTGTCACTGATTGCCCGCCTCTGATTCCCCGCCTCTGATTCCCCGCCTCTAATTCTCCACCTCTGTCTCTATGCCTCTCTTTCGCCTCCGCTTTTTCCCCTACACTCTTTCCGCGCCTCTCTTTCCCTCCCTCAATTTCAACAACTCTGTTTGATCTGTTCTGTCTACTTCATTTTCAACACACAAGTTCCAACCACTATGTTTCACCCATCACTTTCCCCGCCTCTATTTCTCCGCCTATGTTTACCCGCCTCTGTTTACCCACCTGTTTCACCGCCTCTGATTCCCCGCCTCTGATTACCCACCTCTGTCTCGACGCCTCTCTTTCGCCTCCACTCTTTCCCCTCCACTCTTTCCGTGCCTGTCTTTCCCTCCCTCAATTTAAACAACACTGTTTGATCTGTTTTGTGTACCTCATTTTAAACACACAAGTTCCAACCACTATGTTTTGCCCGCCTCTTTCCCCGCCTCTATTTATCCACCTATGTTTACCTGCCTCTGTTTACCCGCCTGTTTCCCCGCCTCTGATTCCCCACCTTTCATTCCACGCCTCTCTTTCCCTGCCTCTATTTCCGCGCCTCTTTCACTGCCTCTCTTTCCCCACATCTCTTTTCCTCCCGCTGATTCCCCGCCTCTGATTCCCCGCCTCTGATTCCCTGTCTCTGATTCACCGCCTCTGATTCCCTGCCTCAGAT